>NC_069509.1:92806318-92908818 GCF_027579735.1 Bombina bombina
TCTTGGATGTGAGAGCGGCGATGACAAAAGAAACCAGCATCCAGCAGCAGTTTCACAGAGCCGGCTCGTCCTGTACTATCCACTATTGTTGTAGATACAATGTATCAGATGGATAGGTAAAATAAGTGGATAAATGAATAAAAGATAGTTCGTGGCAAAAGTCTTGTATAAGCAAACAGACTTTATTTGGGGTACAAAAGCCCAACATTTCTCGGTCTCTCCTGACCGTTTCCTCAGGTGCAATATACATAATAATTTAAACCACGAACTTTTATTGCCGCATTCTCGGCGTCCTCTAAAGTGAACAGCGCATGCGTGGAGGTGTGACCACTGATAGAGCTTCCATTGGTAGCTGAATATCCAATGATAAGAGCAGAAATGTTCAAGCCTCTGTGTATAATCAAATCAATAGCGTAGCCGAGTGAAAGCTGCTATTGGTAGGTAACCAACCATAATCAGGCGGTAAAACGCTCGATTATCTGAGCATATTCAAAACATATATGTCTTGAGAAATGTAAGGAATATAACATGGGTATTACGAGATAAATTAATAAACTGAATACGTATATATATGTGTACACAGGGATTAAACTAAAATCCTTTGCCATTCGGTCACTCTTAGTGGTAACACCCACACCGCCACTTTAATCCTAAAGCTGAACAGGTTAAACCAGAGAGCCTCTCTATCAGGATACAAATTGTATAGATAAAACACTATTACTTATATACAACTCGCTATATAGAACTATGGAAAAGAACCTCATATAGATAGCCTATAAATTGCAGTATTCTAAAAAATATATTCAGATTCTTAAAACATTGGCAGAGCTCAAAATCGAATAAAAACACAGATATATCAAGGTATCATAACCTATTATTAGTACTGGACTAAAAAAATATATATAACAAACCATAAATACATATAAAAATATATATATATATATATACACACAAAAAGGTAATTGTAAAAATATAAATATAACCATACATGCATATATGTATATACACACATTATATACCCACTGAGCATAAATAAATCAATGTACAAGCGGCATTGGCAATGATATACAATATACCTGTCATATAATAGTGATATAATGCATGTGTATTAATAACATATGGTGTAATCGAAGTCCCAGAGGGCCATAGTGGTGGATGTAACCACTAGAAGCCCTATGAGTATAATCTAAATGTGTAGGTATGCAACAAAGTAGAAGCTATAAAATATATTTAAAAATAAGATAAAAACCTTCGTAATTAATTAAAAGCTGCCATATCAATATTGGCATTGAGCCCGCAGGGAGACAAACTTTGGAGCTTCCATATCCAAAAGGTCTCCCTTTGTCTCAAATATAAAAAACTATTTCTGCCCCACTTAGGTAGGATCTGTTCTAATGGAAATATGGAAAAGCAATCAGAAGATGCAGAATGGCATTGACTAGCATGTTTGGGGACACTGTGATTTTGTATATTGTTCTCTATATTTCTTTTGTGTTCCCCCCACCTCTTTTTTAGGGGCCTGGAGGTCCTCCCCACATATTGGACCCCACAAACACACTCCAACAGATAAATGACAAAGGGAAAATCACACGTAAAATGTGAATTTATGTTGAATTTTTCTTTGGTGGCAAATGAAATAAATTCAGTTCTATTTGGATTTGTAAAAGCACACAGGCCACAATGCGCCCGATTACATCTAAAAAACCTGGTTTGCCTAGAATTGTAGAATCTCTAGTTCCAAAAGTGCATCCCTTAGCTTTGTTTTTCGACTGATGTACTTTCATAACTACTTTGCTGGGAGCCAGCTTGTTTTTTAGGGTAGGAGCTCTTCTGAAAGTACACACTGGATGTTTACTCAACGTGCTTGTAAGAAATGGATCGTTCTCCAGGATGTACCAATATTTTTGCAAAATGCCTTTAATTTTGCTATGATTGTTATTATATTGTGTAACAAATCTAACCCCAGTGTTATTTTGATTCATAGGAGTTTTTGACTTCTCTTCTTTATTGGTCTCCTTATTTACCCCTGTGTATTTAATAAAAAAATCCTCTCTGCATTTTTTTCTGGCTTCAAGGAAACTGGTCTCAATTAAACTACTAGGGAAATTCTTCTCTATAAATCTTTCCTTTAAAAGGTTGGCCTGTGTATCAAAAGTTTTCAAATCAGTGCAGTTTCTGCGCAACCTACAGAACTGGTTGTAAGGTATATTCTTTTTCCAGGGTAAATGGTGGTTGCTTTTGAAGTTTAGATAGCTATTAGCATCCACTGATTTGAAGAAAGTTTTGGTAGAAATATTACCTAGGTTATCCCATTCCAGTATTAAATCCAGAAAGTCAATACTCATTTCATCTATTTTAGATGTAAAATGCAAACCCATATCATTATCATTTAATCTTTTGACAAAATTCTGGGCCTCTAGATGGGTGCCCTCCCAGATGAACAAGAGGTCATCAATGAAACGGCCATAGAAGACCAGATTCGCCACAGAGCTAGAGGAATAGATATATCTGTCCTCAATAAGGCCCATAAATAAATTGGCAAAGCTCGGGGCGAATCTGGTCCCCATGGCCGTTCCCTTGATCTGCAAGAAAAATTTCTCTTGATAGACGAAATAATTATTCTTCAAAACAAACAATATGTACTCTAAAAGGAATTCCCTTTGTCTGGCATATAGATGTCTTGTTTCAAATAATATTCAATGGCTTTGATGCCTAGATCATGAGCTATATTTGAATACAAAGCCGAGACATCACAAGTTAGCCATAAGAGTTTCCTATTTGCCTTCTTAATTTTAGAAATCTTATAAATCAGATCCAGGGTGTCTTGAATATATGAAGTTAAGGTGACTACTGATTTCTTTAGGAATTGGTCCACATATTCAGATAAATTACATGTGAGATTGCCAATGCCCGAAATGATAGGCCTCCCAGGAGGATCCACTAAATTTTTGTGGATCTTTGGGAGGTGATAATAGTATGCCAAATTGGGAGTATTTGGGATTAAAAAATCCCTTTCTTTCTTTGTTAAAATACCTTCCAACCAACCACGGTCTACCATTTTAACCAGACTGGCCAGGAATTTATTGGTGGGATTAAAAGTGAGAATTTTGTAATATTGTTGATCAAACAAAATCCTATCTGCTTCCCTGATATAATCTACACGATTCTGTATAATTATTCCTCCGCCCTTATCGGCTTCTCTGATCACTATGTTATTGTTAGAAGCCAGTCTGGATAGAAAAAAAAAAAAAGATATTTTCATGTCTGGTTAGCGCACTTGAGAATATGCGATCGTATTTGCGTGTGAGTAGGGTGTTAAGGTCTTTTTGCACTTTTTTTGCTCCATTGACTTCTCCGTGGGAATAGGTTATCGCACACGTGATACTCTAAGTTCAGCTTTTGAAGAGCGTCAGTTTAGCGTGCAAGCAAAAACAGTGTACTTTAAACTTGCAATACAAGCTCAACCCAACACTCGCAGCTTACTTCTAGCACAGTTAGCGCTCGAGTGGAAGCGTCAAAGAACGATCTACTTGTAATCTGGCCCTTTATCGGAATACACAACAACTGGTAGAAGGAACATTACATTTTTCCAAGGAGTTAAATTGGAAAGTTCCCATTATACTGATCTTATGTCTGATGAAGGAATGTGGCTTATAGAGGACTACAAGGTCTGAGGTTTGATGATGGCATGTGGCTGCAGGATCTGAGTTTTCATCTGATGAGGGAATTATAGAGGGGCTTTAGGGTCTAAGATCTCATCTGTGGTCTCGGTCACACAAATTGTACTTTTGGCACATTTTCCAATCTCTAATCAGGAGTCCACACTTAATGCTAGCACAGAGGTGGGGTATACTGAGTGCTGGGCATACAGGGGGAGGAGGATAAAAGTCTGGTCTGAGTGAGGGGCCCCACAATTTCATGTTGCCCGGGGCCCTGTTATGGATAGCCATTAAAACTATCATTTTATTAACCAAATTTACAAAGTTTTGCAAATCAAGATTAGACAGAATCCATGTTCCTGCCTTCCTCGACTTATTAGCTATGACCATTTCTGAAATGATTTTAATTAGCTGTGTTTACTAATCTAGGTAATCACCGTGTAGAGTGTTGTATTTTTAAAGGGACAGTCTACTCGAATATATACATATAGTTTAAAAAGATAGATAAACCCTTTATTACCCATTTCACAGTTTTGCATAACCAACACTGTTTTATTAAAAGGGCAGTATTTACCAATTTTCATGTAACTGCATGTAATAGACACTAAAATAAAAAAGAATATGCACAGATACTGATATAAAAATCCAGTATAAAACCTTTTAAAAATGTACTTAGAAGCTCCCAGTTTAGCACTGTTGGTGAGGTTAGGCTGGGACACCCACTGAAATGGACTGAGAAAGCAGGAAAAGCAGACACTCCCCCCCCCTCCCCTGCATTTAAAAAAATGCTTTACACAAACAGGATCCAGCAGTCTATAGACATCAGTAATACAATTAAAACTTGGGGCTTGGTTAGGAGTCTGAAAATCAGCCCAATATTATTTAAAAATAAGTAAAACTATACATTGTTACAAAAACACTAACAGATGGGCTATATAAATTGATAATCTACAAAACATTTATGCACATCTAGAATCTAAAAATCTAGAGCACAATGTTCCTTTTAATATACATTTTACCTCTGTGATTACCTTGTATCTAAGCCTCTGTAGACTGCCCCTTATCTCAGTGTTTTTTGTTGTTGGTTTTTTTTTTTTACAATCTTGCATTTTAGCCAATTAGTGCTGATTCCTGCATAACTCCACCGGACTGAGCACAATGTTATCTATATGGCACAAAAAAACTAGCACAGCCTGGCTGAGAAAAGCTGAGACAATGCACTAAGAAGTGGCATGCAGGGGCTTTGAAACAGGAAGTGATTTAGAGGTTTACAGGCTACAAACTATATGAATATGGGGAATGGTTAGTTAAGGAGTTATCTATCTTTTTAAACAATAACAAAAATCAAGTAGACTGTCCCTTTAAAGGGACAGTATTCAGTAAACACCTTGTAATTACTACATTTTCTTGCAGCCTGAAAATAGATTAACATATCAGCAGAGTCAGATCTAGTATAACATGAACAAACTATTGTTGAAATTCTTTTTCAATGGTCAAACTCAACCTACCATTTTCCTTTTTTGAAGGAGCCAATCCGGACTTGAATTTTGAGATGGGAGGGTTTGCTATTATTGTATAAACAAAATGTACATTATTTGTCTTTAGCAGAAATAATAAGATAACGACAAATTAGGAGCAGGTATGTGTGAAGGTTAGTCTTGCGCAGCCTACCGTGTGATCTTTCAGTTTACAAGACTGGAAAATGCACAATGTTCAGACTTAAAGGCACATGAAACCCAACATTTTTCATTCATGATTTAGATAAAGTAAACAATTTATATCTATTATCAATTTTTCCATTGTTCTCTTTCTTGAAGCAGAAGCAATGCACTACTGGGTGCTAGCTACACACATCAGTAAGCCAATCACAAGTGGCATATATGTGCAGACACCCAGCTTCTGAGCCTATCTACTTTTCAGCAAAAGAATGCCAAGAGAATGTAGCAAATTAGATAAAAGAAGTACATTGGAAAGTTGTTTAAAATATTATGCTCTATCTAAATCATGAAAGAAAAATTTGGGGTTTCATGTCCTTTTAAATTACATGGAAAGGGGCAAAATAAATAATGAAAACATATTGCAAAGTTGTTTTACTATGCAGGACTCTAGGGACATAAAATCCACATTTTTAAACAACTTTCTAATTTACTTCTATTATCACATTTTCTTCATTCTCTTGCTATCCTTGGTTGAAGCAGCAGCAATGCACTACTGGGAGCTAGCTAAAGACATCAGGTGAGCCAATAACAGTCATATACATGCAGCCACCAATCAGCAGCTATCTCCTAGTAGTGCATTGCTCTTCCTGAGCCTTCTTAGGTATGATATTCAACAAATAATACAAAGAGAAGGAACCAATATATTATTATTATCGGTTATTTGGAGAGCTTCCGCAGCGCTAATATATAACAGAAGTAAATTGGTAAGTTGTTTAAAATTATATGATCTGTCTAAATCATTAAAGATTTTTGGGGGGTTACACGTCCCTTTCATATTACAGTCTCAAAGTGATTAGTGTCCCTTTAAGTCTGATGGAGCCACTTCAGACTCTCTGGGGGGAATAAATGGAAAAAGTACAATTATCAGAGGTAATTTACAGCACAAGCAGGTAAAATATACAAATAATGTAAGGTTCCTCAATTAAATATTTTATGCTAGATTTAATTTTGAATTTAAAAGGATGTGAAACCCCAAATTCTTCTTTCATGATTCAGTTAGAACAGACAATTTTCAAACAACTTTCAAATTGACTATTATCCAATTTGCTTCCTTCTCTTGGTAACCTTTGTTTAAAAGCATACTTAGGTAGGCTCGGAAGCAGCAATGCACCACTGGGAGGTGGCTGCACATATATGCCTCTCGCCATTGGCTCACACAAAGTGTTCAGCTAATTCCCAATAGTGCAATTGTGAAAATAAGTTATTTGGAAAAATGTTTAAAAATTGTATTCTCTATCTGAATCATGAATGAAATAATTTGGGTTTCATGTCCCTTTAACCATACATTTAGAAAGACATTTTTCACTAAAAGACCCAGGACAACCATTTTAAATTATTAATAAAAAGTTTTAAAATGTAACATAGGCAGGGCAAAACAGACTGAAATTACCCATCACCTTATTGCAGGGGTGTCCAAACTTTTTTGGAAGAGTGCCAGATTTCATGAAGTGAACATGTGCGAGGGCCGACCATTTTGCCCGACATTCTTTGAACCATTTTAAAATAAATGCAAATTAACTATTTTATGCAAAGTTTATTGAAAACGGCATACTTTTACATTTTGTGACTTGGATGACAAATCTAAACAGGTGTTAAATCACTCTGCCTTTAATATAAAAAATCAGGAAGCTGAAATATGTCAGGAACATTGTAAAGTACATTACACAAACTAATAAAGGTTGTCTGTCAACTTTTAAGTTCAGAAAATGTGAACAGGAACATAACACCAAGTATACATGTGTTCAAATATATTTATAACAACGTTTCTCCCAAGAAAAAGCTGTGTATGCTGTGCCTTTTATGTTTTTACATTGAATGACATGTCATAAATTGAACTTTTTATACCTTGAAATATCTCCTTGCTTATTCAGTGAGACGTTTTGGTGCTATTATGAAAATTGGCCAGATTCCTATGCGTCAGAGATCTCGCGAGATTTCGGCTTTCCCCTTCTTCCTGTGCCGGCTGATGACGTCAAACCAGAGATCTCAGGAGTCCTGAGCGGCACTCGGGGACTCACTGAGCGGCGCTCTGGGACTTAACTGAGCGGCGGTCGGGGACTCACTGGGGGGCCGTATAATGTATATTTGTAAAATTATCTGTGGGGCCATATCAGTCCGGTACTCGTGCAGCAAATTGGCCCGCAGGCCGGACTTTGGACATGCCTGCCTTATTGCATACTGTTAAAGAGACACTTAAGTCAAAATTAGACTTTCATGATTCAGATAGAGCAGGCAATTTTAAGCAACTTTCTAATTTACTCCTCTTATCAAATTTTCTTCGTTCTCTTGGTATTATTATTTGAATGAAAGCTTAGAAGCCGGCCCATTTTTGGTTCAAAACCTGGGTAGCGCTTGCTGATTGGTGTCTAAATGTAGCAAACCAATCAGCAAACACTACCCAGGTGCTGAACCAAAAACGGGCCCACTCCTAAGCTTACAATCTGGCTTTTTCAAATAAAGATATCAAGAGAACTAAGAAAAAATGATAATATGAGTAAATTAAAAAATTGCTTAAAATGGCATGCTCTATCTGAAGCATGAAAGTTAAATTTTGACTAAACTATTCCTTTAAACTAGCAACATCACCAAACAGTAGACATGTGCAATTCGGTTCGGTTCGATTCGGAAATTCGGAAAATTCGGCAAATTCGGAGATTCGGATCGAACCGAATTTCCGAATTAAAATACTGACGAATCTACCGAATAAATCTGAATTAGTTCGGATTTATTCGGTAGATTCGGATGGCCATGGATTACACTAGTATTGTACAGTAAATTAGGTTATATCACTCTGCTATGGGTTACACCTAATATACAGTACACAATACTAGTCTAATCCCACCTAACACTTACCGAAATTCCAAATTTCTGAACCGAATCGAACCGAATCCAGCCGAATTTATTCGAATCCGAATGAATCCAAAACAAATCCGAACCGAATTTATTCGAATCCGAATGAATCCGAAACAAATCCGAACCAAATTGATTCAAATTATTCCGAATTCGAATCGCTCCGAACCAAAATTAGAAAAAATCCGAATCGATCCGAACCGAATTTTTTCGCCATGCACATGTCTACCAAACAGATACAACTACCTGATCAATTCAAGATAAAAAATGAATAATAAGCACTTTTACACTAATACAAATCAGTGAATTTTGAATTGCAACAAACACACATACCCACTATACATCTCTATGACATTGAAGTTTACCTCATCTGTTGTAAGAGGCATGCAAATCCGATACTCTTTCACCAGCATGATTGTGTCCTGACTTGTCCTTTCCAAATGAATTGGTGACTGATAAAAATATCTGATGCTTCTTGTCTGTAGAGCCTAAAAGAGAAAAAGGATAGGTTAATACTAAGATGATTAGAGATTTAACTCCAAAAGATTGCTATCATAATTACAGGTCAAGATTTAAAGTGACAATCAGATAGAAAAATGTCATTTTTTGCACTACTGACCCTAGATAACTATGGTTAAACGCATAGGTAAAGGCTAAGAAAATATGCAGCTCCTGAGCAGAACACAGTCAGACAATCAGGAGTGATAACAGCACAACATTGTCAATCACTAGCTGGCTCCTGCTTTGGAGCTGCCAGTCTTGCTTAAATCTGGTGGACTTTACCTATGTGTTTAACACCTTTTCAGTTTAAAAGATCTCTTTGTAAAAAAAGAAAATATTTTACCTCAAAAATTGTTCAGCTCTCCAGTCGGAGTAAGTGCTATGTGAGCTGTTATGTTTCAAAAACTCATTGTATTGTCATCTGCATGGTGAAAAAAACAGCAGCCAATCAGCATTGTCAGTACTGTGTATATACTTTGCTTTACTGTGTGTTGATGGAATTTCACCATAATGTTGCCAGATTTCATAGGGAAATATACTGACTGTGCGTGAACATGCCAGAGTCCTGGGACAAGCATCCTGATTGGATGCTTTAAGTTTCTTTACAAAAGAATGGTGCAGCCGAGGAAATTATGGAGTAAAATATCCTCTTATTTCCAATGAGATGGTCATGTGATATTTTCTACTCAGCTTGTTACAGATATGCCGTTTTTAAAGTGATTAAGAATTTGGGTAAAATATCCCTTTAAGCTTTATCAATTTAAACATGTTTTTTTCATTTTGTTCCATTTTGGAACATTAATATTAAATGTTATATTTATTTATACATAAAAAACAAAATCAGATTAATCAGATACAAGGGGGTTGATAGTAAATAGCAGCACAACATTTCCAAAGAAGTAATGTGCGATAAGCAAATTTTTATTTCAAATGTGTATGCGAGTTATATCTCTCTTGACAAATGAAACAACTCTTTGTACATTAATTCATTAAAGGGACAGTGTACTGTAACATTTTTGTACCGTAACATTTTTGTACCTTAACGTGTTTCCAATGATTTGTTATTCCAGCTGCATAGTATAAAATGTATGAGAAAGTGATCCTTTGGGTTTACTTTTGTATTTGAAATAGCTGGTGGTGTTCATTTAAACCAAAACTGATCAAATGGGTTGAGCTTGCAGGGAAATTAGTTTATCACATTCTGTCCACACACATGCTTATTTATGTATCTCTGCAAACCAAAGCCCAATACTTAGAACAATTGAAAATTAACATTTGTATTGCTTATCTCTTCTACCTCCTACTGGGAGTGTAATTTCTTCTGCTGGCTATGTTTACACAGGTTTCTTTTAACCTATACTTAAAAGGACATTAAACACTAAATTAAAGCTATATAGAATGATGCATTCAAAGAAAAGATTACACTGAGAATAACTTAGATGTATTTTTTAAAGTTTCATTAGCTGTTTAAATATTGACAAAATAAGTGTAAAGTTTAAGTGTCTATAAAACAATGGGAGCTGCCATGTTGTAACTTAGGTTACCTTCTCTGCTGTGGCCAATTAGAGACAGTTATAAATAGGTCACTAGAGTATGCAGCCAATGGCTGTGTGGAATATAACAGTGTTCTGCATTTCCATTTCTAACAGGAACTGAAATGCTCACAATTTCGGAATGGAATTACAGGAAAAGGGACAAAATACATAATGAAAGTATGTTGCAGAGTTTATATATATATATATATATATATACACACACATATACACACACAGTATATATATATATATATATATATATATATATATATATATATATATATATATATATATATATATATATATATATATATATATATATATATGATTTATCATTTTCAAAGTGTTTAATGTCCTTTTAAGTACTAATTTTGTACTCTTCTCTCCAGCTCTATGCTGGATTAGTTAGTACAAAGCACCTATTTCCCAGATATAACTAAAAACACATAAATATATCAGTGGGAAGTGTCTATATTAACTAGAGTACTGCCATTGGCATATATTATGAAATACCACAGGAAACATCAGCTATTTCAAATACAGAAATGAAGTAAAATGAGCTATTTGTAAATAATTACACTCCAGCAGGTAAAATGGATATTGGATACAAATTAAAAGAAAAAATTAGGGTAAACTGTCCCTTTAAATTTCTATATTTCAATCTTCTAAATCCTGACACAAAGTAGAATAAAGACCTTAATTTGATGACTTATCTTTGTTTTATGTGGTTTAAAGAAATGTTATAGCAACCACTTTTTACACAACTCTAATATATAGAATCTATGACCTCTCTTTAAATACAAAATTGCTATTCTTCAGTCTGAGTCACCAAAACATTCTTATTTAGCTGACTGAGTCATAAAGCTTGATGGCACATTTCTGTAAACCCTCTTACATATATCTATATCCTGCATCTGTTAAATTGAATTATATAAGTAAGTTATCACTTTTCGATCATAACAGATAATCACAAGACTATACAGTTTCCTCTGGTTTTGAAAATGGAAAATGTGCCTAACACTAACAGTTTGAAGGTTGAGAAGTAATTTGCTAATTGACCAACCGTAGTTAATATTCTGTCAGTCAACTTTGTGTACTCAGTGCAGAAGAGTCAACAGATAGATCTAAAGATTGCAAGTACAATAACCCTTATTGCAGTTCACCAATTATTTGTGCTCACATCATAGGAATGTGTGAATCACATGACTTGACCTTTTCTGCATACTACTTATAATAGGGGGTATGCACACCCATACATCACTCTATATAACACCCCAAGAAATTGCCAGCTAACCCCACAAAGTGCCAGTTACCCTCAATATGCCAGCTACCCTGATTTTTTTTTATATGTCAAGAAGAGAGGTAAATGAGAAAAAGGAATTAAAAAAATAAAGTTATGAACTGATAAAAGATTCCAGTCAGTCCTCACGGGTGATTTAACTCCCCGAATTGCTTTGCTAAATGGTCTCCCCAAATTACCTTGTAAACTCAGAGCACATCTGCTACAAATTGAGTTAAATGGAGCAAAATCACTGATTGTCCATTTTTGGAAAACAATGACCACTCCCTCTAAAAGTATGTGATAGATAGAGCGTCAGAACAGTTTACCTTACACCACTGGTTTTCAAACCTGTCTTCAGGTCTCCCTAACAGGCCACATTTTGAGGATCTCTAAACTAGAGCAAAGGTAAAATAATCAGCTGATTAGTAAATCTGGTTATTTTACCTGTTCTTATCCAAGGTAATCCTGAAAATCTGGCCTGTTGCGGAGGCTTGAAGATAAGTTTGAAAACCAGTGCTTTAGACAAATATGGCTATTTTTGGTGAAGCAAATCTGCATTTTTTCTGGAAGTGAACTTTTATTGGGAAGAATCTATACAGTCACTCAGTAATGACTCTAACACACTATCTTGTATTAGTTGAGGGGTTTAGGATTAGGAAATGTGTAGCATACACCAGGGGTCAAGTCGAGTGGGAACGCATGGGAACGACGTTCCTGCACTATTTTTTAAGGAGGAACTAAGTTCCCCTGGACAGAGAAGAGAAACTCTGCAGTAAACACTGGTGGTGGTGGGAGGAGCTAGAGCAAGTCTGGTTAGAGGGATAGTGAGATCCTCTAGTAATGGGCAGTAACACTTCCTACAATACACTAACTGCAAGCCTGTCAGTGGTCCTGCTGTGTGATCACCCCGCAATGTGTGTAGCACATGTTGCTTACATTATTGTGTGGCTTGCTCTGGGGTTATTTAGCTCCCCTCAGCAGAAATATAACTATTGCACATTAAATGGGTGAGACTCTGTGACAAAGGAGGATTCTTAGGCCCAAAGGCAAACACTCAACCCTTCATTGAAGTTAATTTGCTTTCATTAACCAAAGTGTATAGATAATATACATACAAATACAGTGTGTGTGTGTGTGTATGTATATATATATATATATATATATATATATATATATATATATATATATATATATATTAAACAATATTAATTGTGAGGAAGGGTGGAATTCTTAGTGAGTTCCCACACTTTTTTTGTGTAGGACTTGAACCCTGGCATATACATCTGGTACCCCAGAGGCTGGAAGGGTCTCCAACCCCCCCCCCCCCACACACAACATAACACATATTTATAATCTTCATTTCCTCTTTCCTTCTTTTTTTTTCCCTTTAATACCCTCTCTCTAATGCAATGCTACAATGATTCATTAGCCTCTGACTTGATGGCTAAAATGTTTAACGCCATTATCTGTAGCTGTGTAGTTAACTGTATATTTAAAACACTGGTTTTCAAACCTGTCCTCCGGCCTCCCCAACAGGCCAGGTTTTCAGGATTAGCTTGGATGAGATCAGGTAAAATAACCATGTTTATTAAATCACCTGTGCTCTAATTCAGATATCCTCAATATGTGGCCTGTTAGGGAGGCCTGGGGACAGGTTTGAAAACCAGTGATTTAAAGGGACAGTAAATGTTGGTTTCCATGTTACATAATTCTGAAGTATGTGCAGAATTATTTAACATACGGATGGTCTTTAGTGTAAATGTGTTCTTGTAAATGTCATTTTGTCCTTAAAACGATACTTACCTCCTGTCCGAAGCCGTCCACTTCTGCCAAGGCCGTTTTTTTAAAACAGCGCATAATGGGCTCACTGTCTAATCACAGTGAGCTCTGCAGCGCCATTAAACTGACTGTAGCACATTAACTACTGTCTATCCATAGATGGACGCATTTGGTGATCTGCACCATCCACAATAGAATCATTCAGACCTAACCATTACATTCCAATCCAATATAAATGTATTCCCTATACATAGCGTGCTATTAGTAATTAAATCACATCATTATTTTCCTCACATCATTTAACCATTATTAATCTTATAAATGTTTGATGATATCCTTATAACTTATTGGTACCAGTATTGCATCCAAAAACAAGTAATGTACTGCAGGTTTTTATGTATGAAACAACTTTACAGTAAGGGAACATAAAACCCATTTTTTTTTTCATTCCGGTCATTCCATATAAAAACCAACTATTTAAAAAAAAAAAAAAAAATTTAAATTTACCTCACCATTTTTTATTTTTAATGTTATAATAATATAATAATGTTCCGTGATTCTCAATTTTCTGTATATTTAAGCCTTCAAAATTCAAATAAGGGCTGCAAATAACAGCTTTTTTAGGGGTACTCTCTGGGAAGTATGTGTGGAAGAAAAATCAGATTGTTACTCTAAGTCCTTCAGTGTTATAAAAAAAATATCCTGACAATCATAAAATTTGAAAAATATGCCTTTTTAGGGCCATATATGTCAATGTGGGACCAATTTTAAAAATTAAAAATAACATAATTTATGTAAGAACTTACCTGATAAATTCATTTCTTTCATATTAGCAAGAGTCCATGAGCTAGTGACGTATGGGATATACATTCCTACCAGGAGGGGCAAAGTTTCCCAAACCTCAAAATGCCTATAAATACACCCCTCACCACACCCACAAATCAGTTTAACGAATAGCCAAGAAGTGGGGTGATAAGAAAAAAGTGCGAAGCATAAATATAAGGAATTGGAATAATTGTGCTTTATACAAAAAAATCATAACCACCACAAAAAAGGGTGGGCCTCATGGACTCTTGCTAATATGAAAGAAATGAATTTATCAGGTAAGTTCTTACATAAATTATGTTTTCTTTCATGTAATTAGCAAGAGTCCATGAGCTAGTGACGTATGGGATAATGACTACCCAAGATGTGGATCTTCCACGTAAGAGTCACTAGAGAGGGAGGGATAAAATAAAGACAGCCAATTCCGCTGAAAATAATCCACACCCAAACAAAGTTTAAAACTTATAATGAAAAAAACTGAAATTATAAGCATAAGAATCAAACTGAAACAGCTGCCTGAAGTACTTTTCTACCAAAAACTGCTTCAGAAGAAGAAAACACATCAAAATGGTAGAATTTAGTAAAAGTATGCAAAGAAGACCAGGTTGCTGTTTTGCAAATCTGAACAACCGAAGCTTCATTCCTAAACGCCCAGAAAGTAGAAACTGACCTAGTAGAATGAGCTGTAATCCTTTGAGGCGGAGTTTTACCCGACTCGACATAAGCATGATGAAATAAAGATTTCAACCAAGATGCCAAAAAAATGGCAGAAGCCTTCTGACCTTTCCTAGAACCGGAAAAGATAACAAATAGACTAGAAGTCTTTCGGAAATTCTTAGTAGCTTCAACATAATATTTCAAAGCTCTAACTACATCCAAAGAAAGCAATGATTTCTCCTTAGAATTCTTAGGATTAGGACATAATGAAGGAACCACAATTTCTCTACTAATGTTGTTAGAATTCACAACCTTAGGTAAAAATTTAAAAGAAGTTCGCAACACCGCCTTATCCTGATGAAAAAACAGAAAAGGAGACTCACAAGAAAGAGCAGATAATTCAGAAACTCTTCTGGCAGAAGAGATGGCCAAAAGGAACAAAACTTTTCAAGAAAGTAATTTAATGTCCAAAGAATGCATAGGTTCAAACGGAGGAGCTTGAAGAGCCCCCAGAACCAAATTCAAACTCCAAGGAGGAGAAATTTACTTAATGACAGGTTTTATACGAACCAAAGCTTGTACAAAACAATGAATATCAGGAAGATTAACAATCTTTCTGTGAAAAAGAACAGAAGGAGCAGAGATTTGTCTTTTCAAGGAACTTGCAGACAAACCTTTATCCAAACCATCCTGAAGAAACTGTAAAATTCTCGGAATTCTAAAAGAATGCCAGGAAAAATGATGAGAAAGACACCAAGAAATATAAGTCTTCCAGACTCTATAATATATCTCCCTAGATACGGATTTACGAGCCTGTAACATAGTATTAATCACAGAGTCAGAGAAACCTCTTTGACTAAGAATCAAGCGTTCAATCTCCATACCTTTAAATTTAATTGATGGAAAAAAAAGACCTTGTGACAGAAGGTCTGGTCTTAACGGAAGAGTCCACGGTTGGCAAGAGGCCACCCGGACAGGATCCGCATACCAAAAACCTGAGAGGCCATGCTGGAGCCACCAGCAGAACAAATGAGCATTCCTTCAGAATCTTGGAGATTACTCTTGGAAGAAGAACTAGAGGTGGAAAGATATAGGCAGGATGATACTTCCAAGGAAGTGACAACGCATCCACTGCTTCCGCTTGAGGATCCCTGGATCTGGACAGATACCTGGGAAGTTTCTTGTTTAGATGAGAAGCCATCAGATCTATTTCTGGAAGACCCCATATTTGAACAATCTGAAGAAATACCTCTGGGAGAAGAGACCATTCGCCCGGATGAAACGTGTGGCGACTGAGATAATCTGCTTCCCAATTGTCTATACCTGGGATATGAACCGCAGAAACTAGACAGGAGCTGGATTCCGCCCATACTAGAATTCGAGATACTTCTTTCATAGCCAGAGGACTGTGAGTCCCTCCTTGATGATTGATGTATGCCACAGTTGTGACATTGTCTGAAAACAAATGAACGATTCTCTCTTTAGAAGAGGCCAAGACTGAAGAGCTCTGAAAATTGCACGGAGTTCCAAAATATTGATCGGTAATCTCACCTCCTGAGATTCCCAAACCCCTTGTGCTGTCAGAGACCCCCACACAGCACCCCAACCTGTAGGACTTGCATCTGTTGTAATTACAGTCCAGGTCGGAAGAACAAAAGAAGCCCCCTGAACTAAACAATGGTGATCTGTCCACCACGTCAGAGAGTGTCGTTCAATCGGTTTTAAAGATATTAATTGAGATATCTTTGTGTAATCCCTGCACCACTGGTTCAGCATACAGAGCTGAAGAGGCCGCATGTGAAAACGAGCAAAGGGGATCGCGTCCGATGCCGCAGTCATAAGACCTAGAATTTCCATGCATAAGGCCACCAAAGGGAAAGATTGTGACTGAAGGTTTCGACAAGCTGATATCAACTTTAGACGTCTCATGTCTATCAAAGATAGAGTCATGGATACTGAATCTATCTGAAAACCTAAAAAGGTTACCTAAGTCTGAGGAATCAATGAACTTTTTGGTAAATTGATCCTCCAACCATGATGTTGAAGAAACAACACAAGTCGATTCGAATGAGATTCTGCTAAATGTGAAGACTGAGCAAGTACCAAGATATCGTCCAAATAAGGAATACCACAATACCCTGTTCTCTGATTACAGACAGAAGGGCACCGAGAACCTTCGTAAAAATTCTTGGAGCTGTAGCTAGGCCAAACGGCAGAGCCACAAACTGGTAATGCTTGTCTAGGAAAGAGAATCTCAGAAACTGATAGTGATCTGGATGAATCGGAATATGCATCCTGTAAATCTATAGTAGACATATAATGCCCTTGTTGAAAAAAAGGCAGGATAGTCCTTACAGTTACCATTTTGAATGTTGGTATCCTTACATAACGATTCAATATTTTTAGATCCAGAACTGGTCTGAAGGAATTTTCCTTCTTTGGTACAATGAAGAGATTTGAATAAAACCCCAGTCCCTGTTCCAGAACTGGAACTGGCAAAATTACTCCAGTTAACTCTAGATCTGAAACACATTTCAGAAATGCTTGAGCCTTCGCTGGGTTTACTGGGACACGGGAAAGAAAAAATCTCTTTGCAGGAGGCCTTATCTTGAAGCCAATTCTGTACCCTTCTGAAACAATGTTCTGAATCCAAAGATTGTGAACGGAATTGATCCAAATTTCTTAGAAAAAAACGTAATCTGCCCCCTACCAGCTGAGCTGGAATGAGAGCCGCACCTTCATGTGGACTTAGGAGCTGGCTTTGACTTTCTAAAAGGCTTGGATTTATTCCAGACTGGAGATGGTTTCCAAACTGATACCGCTCCTGAGGATGAAGGATCAGGTTTTTGTTCCTTGTTGTGACAAAAGGAACGAAAACGATTATTACCCTGGAAAGAAAGGGAAAGCAGAGTAGACTTAGAAGACATAACAGCATTCCAAGTCTTAAGCCATAAAGCTCTTCTAGCTAAAATAGCTAGAGACATACCTGACATCAACTCTAATGATATAAAAGATGGCATTACAAATAAAATTATTAGCATGCTGAAGAATAAAAATGCTATGAGAATTATGATCTGTTACTTGTTGCGCTAAAGCTTCTAACCAAAAGATGAAGCTGCAGCAACATCCGCTAAAGATATAGCAGGTCTAAGAAGATTACCTGAACACAAGTAAGCTTTTCTTAGAAAGGATTAAATTTTCCTATCTAAAGGATCCTTAAGGAAGTACCATCTGCCGTAGGAATAGTAGTACGCTTAACAAGAGTAGAGACAGCCCCATCAACTTTAGGGATTTTGTCCCAAAACTCTAATCTGTCAGATGGCACAGGATATAATTGCTTAAAACGTTTAGAAGGAGTAAATGAATTACCCAAATTATTCCATTCCCTGGAAATTACTTCAGAAATAGCACTAGGGACAGGAAAAACTTCTGGAATAACTACAGGAGACTTAAAAACCTTATCTAAACGTTTAGATTTAGTATCAAGAGGACCAGAATCCTCAATTTCTAATGCAATTAGGACTTCTTTAAGTAAAGAACGAATAAATTTCATTTTAAATAAATATGAAGATTTATCAGCATCAACCTCTGAGACAGAATCCTCTGAACCAGAAGAACCATAATCAGAATCAGAATGATGATGTTCATTTAAAAATTCATCTGAAAAATGAGAAGTTTTAAAAGACTTTTTATGTTTACTAGAAGGAGGAATAACAGACATAGCCTTCTTAATGGATTTAGAAACAAAATCTCTTATGTTATCAGGAACACTCTGAGTATTAGATGTTGACAGAACAGCAACAGGTAATGTAACAGTACTAAAGGAAATATTATCTGCATTAACAGTTTGTCATGACAAAACAGTACAAACAACAGCTGGAGGAACAGATACCATAAGTTTACAGTAGATACACTTAGCTTTGGTAGCTCCAGCCCCAGGCAGCGATTTTCCAGAAGTATCTTCTGACTCAGTTTCAACGTGGGACATCTTGCAATATGTAATAGAAAAAAACAACATATAAAGCAAAATTGATCAAATTCCTTAAATGACAGTTTCAGGAATGGGAAAAAAATGCCAGTGAACAAGCTTCTAGCAACCAGAAGCAATAAAAAATGAGACTTAAATAATGTGGAGACAATAGTGACGCCCATATTTTTTTAGCGCCAAAAATGACGCCCACATTATTTGGCGCCTAAATGCTTTTGGCGCCAAAAATGACGCCACATCCGGAACGCCGACACTTTTGGCGCAAAAGAACGTCAAAAATGACGCAACTTCCGGCGACACATATGACGCCGGAAACAGAGAAAAAAAAAATTTTTGCGCCAAAAAAGTCCGCGCCAAGAATGACGCAATAAAATTAAGCATTTTCAGCCCCCGCGAGCCTAACAGCCCACAGGGAAAAAGTCAAATTTTTAAGGTAAGAAAAAAATTGATTTATTCATATGCATTATCCCAAATATGAAACTGACTGTCTGAAATAAGGAATGTTGAACATCTCTTTCAAGGCAAATAAATGTTTGAATACATATATTTAGAACTTTATAAAAAAGTGCCCAACCATAGCTTAGAGTGTCACAGAAAATAAGATTTACTTACCCCAGGACACTCATCTACATGTTGTAGAAAGCCAAACCAGTACTGAAACGAAAATCAGCAGAGGTAATGGTATATAAATAAGAGTATATCGTCAATCTGAAAAGGGAGGTAAGAGATGAATCTCTACGACCGATAACAGAGAACCTATGAAATAGACCCCGTAGAAGGAGATCACTGCATTCAAATAGGCAATACTCTCCTCACATCCCTCTGACATTCACTGCACGCTGAGAGGAAAACCGGGCTCCAACCTGCTGCGGAGCGCATATCAACGTAGAATCTAGCACAAACTTACTTCACCACCTCCATAGGAGGCAAAGTTTGTAAAACTGATTTGTGGGTGTGGTGAGGGGTGTATTTATAGGCATTTTGAGGTTTGGGAAACTTTGCCCCTCCTGGTAGGAATGTATATCCCATACGTCACTAGCTCATGGACTCTTGCTAATATGAAAGAAATATTGAATTGTGTAGCTCTTTATATACCCCTTTAAGGAATGAAAGGTTTATAATTACAGCAATAAAATAAATAAATAAAAACAATTACATGGAAAGGGGCAAAATAAAGAATGAAAAATATACTGCAAAGTTATTCTACTATTCAGAGTTAAACATTTTCTATTACACAGTTCTCTGTCCCCTTGGATCAACCTCGCTAGATCTGTAATAGTGAATGAAAGGCAGAACGTTTTTTGTTTTTGTTTTTTTTGTTGCAATCAGGTGTGTAACTTTAAGAATGCTCAAAATGTGTTGTTCAGCTGACTCACTGCAAAGCATATTTAAAAGAGCAAAGAATAAAAATTTAGATTGCAGCTATTTAAATTGATATTTCTTCATACAAGTTTTCAGTAAGTTACAGTAAAAACTTTCAGACTGTCATATACAAAGATTAATCATAAAAAAAAAGAAAATTACTTCTATGCAATAAAAAAAAGCAAAATCATTTAATTAATTATTTATTCCTATAATGTAATTCCATGAATTGTGGGCTTTATAGTTCCTGTTATAAGTGGAAATGTAGATTCCAGAATTAAACGGACCTGAACCCCAAATATTTCCTTTCATGTTTCATATAAAGAAGTATAATTTAAAAAAAGAAAAGAATCTGATTTACTTCATTCTCTTGGTATCCTTTGTTGAAAAGCAGATAGGTAGGTTGAGGAGTGTGCATGTGTTTGAAGCACTATATAGTAGCAGTTTTGCCAGAATGCTGTCATATACTGCTCCAGACACATGAACAATATCAACTTAGCTATATTTTCAACAATGAATACCATTAGAACAAAATAAATTTGATAATAAAAGTAAATTGGAAACTGATTTTTTTATTTAAAATTGTATGCTCTGTCGGAAATTATGAATATAAAAATGACCCTTTAACACATATTGCACACAGTAATTGGTTACACACTCTAGTGATTTGCTTATAGGGATGGGCGAATGTGTTTATATTCTTGCGAATGTTAGAATGAATGTTATTGTAGAAATTCGATTTACATAATAGAATGTTGATAAGAACGAATATTCTTAAAAATTTGATTTTCAAATGTTATTTACACTTTTCGAATGTCACATTCGAATTCGAATGTCACATTCGAATATTACATTTATAAAACACAATTGTAGACTAGAAACACTATATCGAATTCGAATATCACATTCGAATTTGAATATTACATTTATTAAATACAGTTGTAAACTATAAATACTATTTCGAATTTGAATGTCACATTCAAATTGGAATGTCAAATTAAAATTCGAATATTACATTACGAAATTGAATGAATACATAGCTAAACATTCTATTATTCAAACAAATATTTTCGAATTTTATTGAAAAATTTGAAAACGAAAATTCGAAAATAGAATGTTAGAATGTTATATAAACATTTGAAATTCAATTAGAACGAACAAATGTATCAAAATTCATTATAACTTTCGAATTTTTAGAAACATTCACCCATCCCTATTTGCTTATAACTGCCTCTAATTAGCCTCAGCATAGAAGAAAATCTAGGTTACAACATGGCAGCGAAAATTAATTTATGGAAGCTAAAACTTATTTTTTTAATGTTTAAAAGGGACATGAAACCCACATTTTTTCTTTCATGATTCATAAAGAGCGTTCAATTTTAAACAACTTTCCAATGTATTTCTATTATTTAATTGGCTTCCTTCTCTTGTTATCCTTTGCTGAAAGGTTTAGCTAGGAAAGCTCAGGAGCAGCAAAGAACCTAGGTTTTTGTTGTTGATGGCTGCATATATATACCGATTGTCATTGGGTCACCCAATTTTTCAGTTAGAAACCAGTAGTGCATTGCTGCTCCTTCAACAAATGATACCAAGAGAATAAAGAAAATTTGAGAATCGAAGTAAACTGGAAAGTTGTTTACCTAAACCATAAAAGAACAATTTTGGGTTTCATGTCCCTTTAAGTAACTAACATATAGCTAAGTGTTTATTCACAGTGGTGATTTTGGTCGCTGTAACGGGTCACACCTGGTGATGACTCATATACCATGTTGCAGACAGAGCCGTGGGGCACAGGTGTGTTTGGTGAGCATGTTGGAGTAAGATGTAAGTTTAGTTATATAAAGGGGTTGTTAGTACATAGTTTGTTAATTTATGTGATCTGAAGATGATACCCCGAAACGTCAGTTGAATAAATCTGATATTTAAGTCCTGTGAGTGCTATCCTTTGAACTATATATATATATACACACACACACACACACACACACACACAGTCATGGCCAAAAATATTGGCACTCCTGCATTTCTGTCAGATAATACACCTCCTCGCCCAAAAATTTCTTGGAATTACAAATGTTTAGGCATTCTCATGTTTATTTATTTTGTTTGTAATAGTATGACACAAAAAAGTGGAGAAAAAAAGCCAAATCTGACACATTCTAGGCAAAACTCCAAAAATGGACTGGACAAAATTATTGGCACCTTCTCAAAATTGTAAGGAATAATTGCATTCCAAGTTTGTGATGCTCCTATCAATTAACAGATGCTGACAATATAGAAATCACACCGGCATCACACCGGCATCCAGTTAAATTGTGAAAAATGTACTCAACCTTTCTGTTGTGTGTTTCTGTGTGCCACACTGTGCATGGAGAAGAGAAAGAGCAGCAAAGACTTGTCTGAGGGTTTGAGAACAAAAAATGTGGAAAAGCATGGACAATCTCAAGGTTACAAGTCCATCTTCAGAGATCATAATGTTCCGGTGTCCACTGTGCGTAACATTGTCAAGAAGTTAACAGCCCATGGCACTGTAGCTAATCTCCTTGGACGTGGACGAAAGAGAAAAATTTATCAAAGGATTGTTCGAATGGTGGATAAAGAACCTCAATCAACTTCCAGACAAATTCAAGCGGACCTTCAGGCACAGGGTACAAATGTGTCAGCTTGCTCTATACCTCGCCATCTTAATGAAAAGGGACGCTATGGTAGGAGACCCAGGGGGACCCCACTGCTGACACAGAAACATAAAAAAGCCAGGTTGGAGTTAGCAAAAACGTACCTGAGAAAGCCAAAATCCTTTTGGAAGAATGTGCTGTGGACAGACGAAACAAAATTACAGCTTTTTGGTAAAGCCCATCATTCTACTGTTGTCAGAAAAAGAAAAGAGGCTTTTAAAGAAAAGAATTACAGTCCCTACAGTCAAACATGGTGGAGGTTCACTGATGTTTTGGGGTTACTTTGCTGCTTCAGGCACTGGATGTCTTGACTGTGTGCATGGCATTATAAAATCTGAAGGCTACCAAAGAATTCTGTGGTGCAATGTAGGGCCCAGTGTCAGAAAGTTGAGTCTCCGTCAGAGGTCATGGGTATTACTGCAGGACAATGACCCAAAGCACATGTCAAAAAGCACACAGAAATGGTTTAAGACAAAGCGCTGGAGAATACTGAACTGTCCAGCAATGAGTCCAGATCTCAATCCCATAGAGCAGATGTGGAGAGATCTCAAAAAACAGCAGTTGGGAAAAGGAACCCTTCCAATCTGAGAGACCTAGAGCAGTTGGTGAAAGAAGAGTGGTCCAAAATTCCACGAGAGAGGTGTAAGAAACGTATTGATAGTTACAGGAAGTGATTGATTTCAGTTATTTTTTCCAATGGGTGTGCTACCAAATATTGAATTGAGGGTGCCAATAATTTTGTCTTGTCCATTTTTGGAGCTTTGCATGGAATGTGTCAGATTTGGCTTTTTTTCCTCCACTTTTTTGTGTCATACCAATAGAAACAAAAGAAACAAACATGAGAGTACCAATATTTTTGGCCATGACTGTATGTATGTATATATATATATATATATATAGTATATATATTATTATTATTATTAATTTAAATGCATTTTCATACTATTGTCAGTCTAACATTTGCTTAGAAAATATTTTATCAAGCATTTATTTAGCATGATTTAAATTCATATTCTTTGCCAAGTTACAAGGGTTTAAAAAAATAATTAAAATTCCTATTTTGTTCTATTCAACAGCATTTCAATATTCTTGTTGTCTAATTCAAAATAAAAGGAATGCCTGTAAGTGAACTACAGAGTTTATAATAGGATTTTTAACCTTTATGAATTCTGCAAGGGACTGTGCCGAACCAGCGCATTTCACAGTAGCATCTTGTTTACAAAACATGCATAAAAGCATAAAGCCAAAAGTCTCTTGCTAATAACTTTCTCATATAATTACCTTGAGATCTACTAAAATGAGAGAGAACGATTTGTACCCTCATAGTGATGACGGTTCAACAAATGTTCTGGCATTATTGTATTTGAATAATTTTGGGTATGACGAAAATGGTTGTACAATGAAGAATTTTAAACTTGAAGAACTGTGCATGATACTTTTTATGGATATGGGCTATAATATGCTAAGTCTGTCCTCAGTATACCATACAGATTTAAAAGGCAACTAATTGCAACTGCACAGCATACTTCAGAAATGCATGGCAGTGAAGGGGTTAGTCAGCTGGCAAGGGTTACAGTGTTCTAGTGTAAGGATTGCCCTCCCACCTCCCTGATCCCTTGCAAACAGCTCTTTGCCCCCCACCACCCACAGTCCTCACCACCATCTTAGGTACTAGCAGCGATCAGTATTACGTTTTAGGGCTTTTTTTATTTTTTAATAAATTAATTTTCTATATTAATTTATTTTCTGCCATGTACTTCCTGATCCCTCCCAAACAGGTCTCTAAACCTCCTCCCTCCTAATGGTGTCTGCCATCTTAGGAAGTGACAGCTGTCTGCTAGTACTCAGTTTAGGTATAATTTTTAGGTATAATTTTAAATGTTTTTAAAATGTATTTATTTATTTTTTTAATTTTTGTTTCTGTAGTGTAGTGGACCCCCTCTTTGTGATTACTACCCTGATTCCCCATTTTTCTGTAGTGTAGGGTCCCTTCCTTCCCTTTCATACTTCATTTTTCAATAATTACGCTACAGAAAATAAACTTGGAAAATGTAACAAAACTTGGTTTATTGTAGTATAAAAGTAAAAACATACAAAAGTAGTCTGGTAATCTCTTCTTGAAACAATAGCACAATTCATACTAAATACTTGGGAATAACAGGTAAAAGAGAGTCTAATTGAAAATGTTTATTGTTTAGACGGATAGATAATCCCTTTGTTACCCATTCCCCAGTTTTGCATAACCAACACAGTTATATTAATATACTTTTTACCCCTGTGATTATCTTGTATCTAAGCCTCTGCAGACTGCCCCCTTATTTCAGTTATTTTGACAGACTTGCATTTTAGCCAATCAGTGCTGACTCCTAGGAAACTCCACAAGAGTGAGCATAATGTCATCTATATGACACACATGAACTAGTACTGTCTAACTGTGAAAAACATTACAAACCCACTGAGATAAGAGGCGGCCTTCAATGGCTTAGAAATTAGCATATGAGCCTACCAAAGTTTAGCTTTCAACAAAGAATACCAAGGTAATGAAGCAAGTTTGATGATAAAAGTAAACTGGAAAGTTTTTTAAACTTGACTTGGCTGTCCCTTGATTGTTACCCATTCAGCAATAACAGACCCATTATACTGTGTGCTATTACTACTAATTTAAAGAGATTGCGTTACCTAAAGCACTTAAGTCACAATGAGCCCTCACATGTCCCACTGAGATGAGTAAACACTTTAGGAGTTGGGTAACCAAGAGCAGAAGCAAGTTCCACTTGTTGTCTGGAGCATCTAATAGGATTACATAATTTTTGTTATGGTCCTTACATTAAGAATTGAAAGTGGATAACAGTAGAAGTGGTTCAAATGCTGAAGAGCAGGCACAATTAGAGCATTTTTTTTCCATCCCCCAGAACACATCTGAAGGGGGGGGGGGGAAGAGGTGGTCAAGGACGCGGCCACAGACAAGAGTTCCAGAGACAGGAGAATCGATACCCTCTGAGACGGGGACGAGGGACCTCCCGTTATAGAAACTAAATGTGATAAACCTGTCAAACCACACACTGAGTGAAATAGCGATAAAGGTTTTGGGCTTAGGACTCTCCTTTGTACCTACAGCGAACTTTAATTTGTTCAAAACTTTATTGGACATTAATAAATTAATTAGGAATTTAACGTTAAAAAAATTCTATTCCAACCAATTGGATGAAACCCCTAGTTAATTGGCTGAAACAATGACTGATGCTGGATTCCATGAGAGGGATAATGGAGATATGAATTTCCAGGATATATGCAGTGTGCTGGTTCTGGAATCTCTCCAGGATGAGTCTGCTCTGGCTGGGGATAAAGAGATAACTCTACCCTCTTTCAAATCTAAGTCGAGATTCTACCCGATCCAGAGCAGAGGCAAAATACTGGAGAGATTCCAAGAGACGATAGAAAAGGATCTAACGGATCTATACTATAAAACAGACCAAACTCAGGGACATAACATCACAAGAAAGGAGATAGAGGCCCTAGAGAAATTAGGCAAGAATAATAATGTGGTTATTCGTTCAGCAGATAAGGGAGGAGCTGTGGTCCTAATAAACAGACAGAATTTTACAGCTGAGGCCCATAGACAGTTAAAAGTAGATCAGAATTACCTTATACTGAAAACAGATCCAGTCAGACAATTTAAAAAACAACTTGCTTCTTTAATTGATGATGGTGTGGACCTTTGATGTATTGATGAGAAAACAAAGGATTATTTTTTGGTGGTAAACCCAATTACCCCAGTGTTTAAGCATTTACCCAAGGTCCACAAGTCTCTTGAAGAAGTAAGAGGGAGGCCAATTCTGAGCAGAATTGGCTCACTATCTGAACACTTATTCGAAAGGCTGGATTTTATACTACAGCCAATTGTGAGCACACTTGCAAGTTATATATCTGACACACAATAAGTGTTAAACTTATTATCGAAGGTAACATGGGACAAGGGCTTCACATGGCTAACTGTCAATGTGAAGTCCCTTTACTCCAGTATTCCACATGAGAAAGGCTTGCAAGCTTTAGAATTCTTTCTGAAGATAAGATTTAAACATGAGGAGGCCTATGTTAATTATCTTTTGAGAGTAGCAGAGTTTCTCTTGACACACAATTACTTTGAATTTGGGAGAGTTTACTATCTCTAGAGACGTGGAACAGCTATGGGGGCCAAATTTGCCCCCTCCAATGCCAACCTGTTTATGGGTTGGTGGGAGTTGTTCCACATCTTTGGAGAGGAGAACCCTCACAGGGGCAGTATTCTGTGGTACAAGCGCTACATAGATGATCTCCTGTTTATTTGGAGAGGTGATGATATGGATTTGTTAGACTTTACTCAAAAGTTGGATATCAACGACGCTGGAATCAGCTTCACCTCTGAATACAATAAACAGAGAGATCAATTTTCTGGATGTTACGTTGAAAGGAGTCCATGGAGAATACATTGAAACCAGGGTTTATTACAAACCTATATCAGGGAACTCCTTGTTGCATGCCAGGAGCTGCCACCCAGAAGTAGTTTTCAAAGCAGTGGCAAAAGGGCAATTTATTCACCTTAAGCGAAACTGTTCTAAGGAGAGTGTTTACCAACAAGAAGCAGATAACTTAACTAGGAAGCTAAAAGAGAGAGGCTATAAGTGTAAAGTTATAGAACAGGCGAAGGGAGTTGACAAAAAAATCAATAGAGAGGATTTGCTTAAGAACAAGTCCAGGAGAGATAAGAGTCTAAAATACAAAATCAAACAGGAAGGAGAGAAAGTTATGTTTATAACAGACTATTCAAATCAGTATCACAAAATTTGCAAAGCGGTCAAGTCCCACTTTAGTATGCTGGCGGCTGATGATGATCTTAAAGACATAACTCATGGAGGATGTAAATTTGCTTATAGGAAAAACAGATCCATAGGCAATATTGTAGCCCCCACAGAGCTAAAAAGTACACCAACGGAAAGTGGCTCTTCGTGTATGAGGTTTAATGGTACTTTTAAATGCAACTACACAGCTTGTAAAGCTTGTGAGAAAGTCACCTTGGGTGATCAATTCCAGTCCACTGTGACAGGAGAGGTCTTTTCGAGGAAACACTGTTTGAGCTGTTGCTCCCCATATGTAATATACCTTATCACCTGTGTGGAGTGCCAGCTTTAATATACAGGTTTGACAACTAGAGAAGCAAGGACAAAAATGAAAGAGCACCTCTCGGACATAAGACAAGGGACACTTACAACCCCTCTCATAAACCATTTCACATTGGTACACAATAAAAGAGTAGATAGCTTTAGTTGGACCATCATTGAACAGGTTAGGAATAAAAAGAGGGGTGGAAACAGGGACGTGATTCTAGCAGAAAGGGAAACATTTTGGATATTTCGCTTAAAAACTGGGGTCCCCACAGGATTAAATTCACAATATGACTTAATACATTTTTGGTGATCCTTTAAAGATCGCAATAGCCTGGAGTTATGTGTTACCTTGAGTTTTACAATCATAAAGTTTAGACAGGGTTATCTATATGGAGCCTGGTTCGTGATTATTACCAAACTCCAAATCTGGAGTCTTAAAGCAATGCTACAGTGTATACACATTTATGGTTCAAGTTCCTTAGGATGGTTATATCCCTCAAACCCCTCCAAAATAGCACTGTAAATCCCTTCAAATGATCACAAATTATTTAAAAGTTTAGACTGAGTCCTTAATAAGCATAGAGTAATATGTGAATAATAGACATAGTTTACAACTTTCACTAAACAAAATATGTAATTCAGGAGTCCAATCCTATATACGGTGGGAAGTGTCCCAAGGAACAGAAAGCACATTACACTTTTGGGAGGAACAGGGAACATGTATTAAGCAACAGATGCATGATTAGAGTTACGATTAGTTAGTGGATGAGGTTACTGTAGGAGAGTATGGGGCTGTGAGAATTCCTAAATGAGCGCCTAAGTATGTATAATAGAACTTACAATTAGCAAGACGAACAAGCCTTTTTGTTCACCATATCCTATTGGTGGAAATTTCTGACCTATCAGCCAGTTAGGATAGGGTTTTTAAATGAGCACATCACTAGTGTTTTTAAGTGGCTTTGAGTACGTCGTGAAGCTGAAACGCGTCAGGCGTTATTTTTACTAGCTGGGGAACCCCTGAAGTTTCCCTACCTGTATGCATTGAGTAACAATTTTGTTTTAATTGTTACAATAAAGCTTCAATATTTTACCGCAGACCCAGTGCTCCTTTCTCTGTTTTTGTGCTATTTTAACCCCTTGAGTGCTAACAAAGGCTCTGAGCCATCACAGAGTTTCCAACTCTGGTGCTAACGATGGCTCAGAGCCGTCGCTAGCACTCTCTCACCTTGAGGGAGATCTGGGGGCTCCCACCCGCTCCTACCCGGCGATCGGGCCTGCATAGTGACAGGCATTGTCGGGGCTTCACGTTATGCACGGTGACATCACGCACAATGACGTGATGACGTCACCACGCAACTTTATTTATACTTAACAATGTTAAGTATGGGAGCAGGGGGCATGCTGTTTAGAAGCCTGTATCTCAGGCATCTAAGCAGCTACAAACCCTCAAGACCCACCATTGGAAAGATAATCACCTAACCTTTCCAACAGTGTAAGTATTGTGGATCTGGAAAAAATAAAAAAAAAGTTACATTTTTTTATTTTTTTTTAAAAAAAGCTTAGCACCCAGGTGGGAAAGTGCTTAGCACTAAAAGGGTTAAGAATTGAAACTCCCTTAATATAGGATGCTGCAGTAACACAGAGGATGCACAATATCACTGTGATTCTCTTGTCAAGAAGGCAACCTCATCTGTAACTTGTAACTACATTTTCCCTAAGTGGGCATTGGGCAGCTAATCTAGAATGCTGCAATAGGGGAGGTGCCATTCCTTCCTCTTGCACCAACCATAACCAATGCTCAGGAGTGTGTCACCCCACACCTATGGACACCACCTCGTCCTCAGCCAGGTCCTTTGTGGTGACTGACTGGCATTGCAGAGGGTGCTGTGAGCAGGAGCAGTGAGGGGGGGGGACTGTGCTAGACTATGTGTCAACTCTGATCTCTGAAGCAAACTCTGAAACTCTCAAATTTTAAAAAAACACTTAATTTCTATCTCCTTCGCTTCTCGCTCCTCCTTCCCCACAATGAACGATCAGAGGCTATGCTTGCATACACCACATGGCTGATGCGTCCTGTCCTATGGCTGCAGCTTCATCAAAAAAGGTCCACTTCCAGACATCACATGTACTGTACACCGCTGGCCTGTGTGCCTAGCACACTACAATAACATTGGGGGAAGAGGTCCCACGTGTACTGTACACCCACATTGGTTTGTCATATGCCTGGCTCACTCACTACAATAAACTTTTGGGGTCAATATACAAGACAGCAGTTGGTGTGTGCAGTAATGATGGGCAGGGTTAAGGCAACCAGCCCACTAGGCATTTGACCAGGATGCCCGATTGTCATTCCAGGCCTTAAAGAGAAAGTCAAGTAAAAATAAAGTTTCATGATTCAGATAGGGCATGCAATTTTAAATAACTTTGCAATTTTGCTTTTGTTCTCTTGGTATTCTTAGTTGAAAGCTAAACCTTGCTAGGCTCATATGTTAATTTCTTAGACCTTGAAGGCCGCCTCTAATCTAAATGCATTTTGACAATTTTTCACCACTAGAGGGCGTTAGTTCATGTGTGTCATATAGATAACATTGAGCTCACGCACGTGGAGTTACCTAGGAGTGAGCACTGAAGTCTGTTAAAAGAACTGAAATAAGGAGGCAGTTTGCGGAGTCTTATATACAAGGTAATCACAGAGATAAAAAGTGTATTATTATAATTGTGTTGGTTATACAAAACTGGCGAATGGGTATTAAAGGGATTATCTATCTTTATAAACAAAAAAAACTCTGGTGTTGACTGTTCCTTTAAGAAATAGAAGAAAAAACAAGACAACCTTGTCAGCTTTGAAATATTTAAAAATGAGACCATGAGGCTCTTTAAATAGGCAATAGAGTCTTTATGAATTCCACATGCTGGACCAAGATGTAGGTAAAAAATTACCCCGCCTCTAGATCTCTTGGTAACACCCATAGCCAGACTTGTGGAGACACCTTTCATTCTATCCAGTGAGACTACGTTCCCATAAAAAAAATGTACTTGCTACTAAGATTTACATTAACTGTTTTGCAAACAGTGTTCCAAAGTGTCGCAGTTGTAATTTTAGTTTTTCCACATTGCCAGCGATTTGCATTTGATGTGTAAGATGCCATGTGTTGGGCATCTCATTCAAATATACATGTTAAGGTCAGAAACGCCTTTTAAGGAAAGAGTGGATAGAGGCCCAGCCTTCATCCCCTTACTAGCCCAGCCTCCACCACTTTCCTTGCCTTCCAACGTAGTTGCTTTAAGGGGTCACTTATCTGCCCACACACCCTCGGCAGGAGTGGAATAGCCTTGAGTAAGTGCATCAGGCATGCGCATAAGGCTCGCTCCAGGACCTCTTTGTCCAAAAGATGTGGCCCTGCGGTCCACCGGGAAAACTTCTGGTATACCGGCAGGACAATCCAGCATTGGCAATGTCCTTTTTAAAAATTGGCCCCCAGAACTGCACTAGGTCTATTTAATACTATTTATGGGTTACAGTTAGGGGCAGATTCACTTCTTTTGCCTCTCAAAGTTAATTGAATTATGGGCTCTGTTATAATCTATTCCTAATAATTAGACTCTAGACATTTACAAAAGCTATAAGAAAAGCAAAGAACAGACATTTCTAGAAATGTCTGTAAAGACACTGTCTGGAATGCATAGGACGGAACACCATGGAAACCTGGGGAACAGACAAATATCAGAAACTAGCAGACAGATCCAAACAAGAGAGAACAGAAACAGATAAGAGGGGTTGTGAGATAGTATGGAGCAAACACAAATAAGGTAAATATATAAATGTAAAAGGGACAATAAGCTCATGAGAAATTACAGACCCTTCTATAACAGGTCAGAACATAGAACTAAAATGGTAGAGACCAGACAGATGTCTAACATCTCTTTTTAGAAATATAATTCCTTTTTAAAAATAAATCCCAAACTGTCCATCATATCCCTATGAATCATCTCTTTTTTTGAGGAGGAGGAGCTTATAATGTAAAATAAGAACTCCTACTCTTAACTGAAAATGAACATTTAATGCCCCATGTCCCTTATTATTATTATTATTATCGGTTATTTGTAGAGCGCCAACAGATTCCGCAGTCCATGAGAAAGACCAGCAATGTATCTTCTCTAAAGTGGACGTGTTGAAGAAGAACCAAACAGTTGTATCACTATAAGAAATGCATTAGGAACATAATGTATAAGTGTCACTGTTTGGCTACTTAGAATGAGTGAAGTGCAGAAACCAATAAAAACTGAGTAGCCAAAGTTACTGGAAAGTAGGGGACAAACACACATATGATGATAAGGGACAATCAAGCCCAGGGTAAAAAAAATGGAGACAACCATATAAAAACCAGGTATAGAATAACTAATCATGAGACCTTAAAGGGACAGTCTACACCAGATTTGTTATTGTTTAAAAAGATAGATATTCCCTTTATTACCCATTCCCCAGTTTTGCATAATTAACACTCGGCTAGATTACGAGTTTTGCGGTAAGAGCTGCTCCGTACTAACTTGCAAGTTATTGTCACCGCTCACCTCCCTACAGCGTTGGTATTACAGATTTGCAAAAACCCGGCATTAGCACCGCACTCCAATACCAGTGCTGCAGTGAGCTGGTTTTATGTGCATGTGCACGATTTCCCCATAGACATTAATGGGGAGAGCCGGCTGAAAAAAAGCCTAACACCTGCAATAAAGGAGCGTAAAGCTCCGTAACGCAGCCCCATTGACTCCTATGGGGAAACTAAATTTATGTTTACACTTAACACCCTAACATAAACCCTGAGTCTAAACATCCCTAATCTGGCACCCCCGACATCGCCAACACCTACATTATATTTATTAACCCCTAATCTGCCCCCCCCGACACCGCCGACACCTACATTACATTTATTAACCCCTAATCTGCTGCCCCTAATGTCGCTGCCACCACCTACATTACACTTATTAACCCCTTATCTGCCGCCCCCAACATCGCTGCCACCTACCTACATTTATTAACCCCTAATCTTCCGCCCCCAACATCGCCGCCACTATACTAAAGTTATTAATCCCTAACCCTAACTCTAACCCTAACACCCACTAACTTTAATGTAATTAAAATAAATCTAAATAAAACCTACTATTAATAACTAAATAATTCCTATTTTAAACTAATAGTTACATTGTATCTAGCTTAGGTTTTATTTTTATTTCACAGCTAAGTTTGTATTTATTTTAACTAGGTAGACTAGTTAGTAAATAGTTATTAAAGGGACACTGAACCCAAATTTTTTTCTTTCGTGATTCAGATAGAGCATGCAATTTTAAGCAACTTTCTAATTTACTCCTATTATTACATTTTCTTCATTCTCTTGGTATGTTTATTTGAAAAGCAAGAATGTAAGTTTAGATGCCAGACCATTTTTGGTGAACAACCTGGGTTGTCCTTACTGATTGGACAGCACCAATAAACAAGTGCTGTCCATGGTTCTGAACCACACATTTACTGGCTCCTTAGCTTAGATGCCTAAGGATTCACCCACCAATAAACAAGTCCTGTCCAGGGTCTGAACCAAAAATGGGCTGGCTCCTTAGCTTAGATGCCTTCTTTTTCAAATAAAGATAGCAAGAGAACGAAGAAAAATTGATAATAGCAGTAAATTAGAAAGTTTCTTAAAATTGCATGCTCTATCTGAATCGTGAAAGATAAAAATTGGGTTCAGTGTCCCTTTAACTATTTACTAACAACCTAGCTAAAGTAAATACACATTTACCTGTAAAATAAAACCTAACCTGTCTTACACTAACACCTAACCTTACACTACAATTAAATAAATTTCATTTATTAAATACATTTAACTAAATTACAAAAAAAACAAACACTAAATTACACAAAATAAAAAAGAAATTTTCAAATATTTAAACTAATTACACTTAATCTAATAGCCCTATCAAAATAAAAAAGCCCCCCAAAAATAAAAAAAACCCTAGCCTAAACTAAACTACCAATAGCCCTTAAAAGGGCCTTTTGCGGGGTATTGCCCCAAAGAAATCAGCTCTTTTACCTGTAAAAAAAAAATACAAACACCCCCCAGTAGTAAAACCCACCACCCACACAACCAACCCCCTAAATAAAAACCTAACTAAAAAAACCTAAGCTCCCCATTGCCCTGAAAAGGGCATTGCCCTTAAAAGGGCACTTAGCTCTTTTTCAGCCCAAACCCTAAGCTAAAAATAAAACCCACCCAATAAACCCTTAAAAAAACCTAACACTAACCCCCGAAGATCCACTTACAGTTTTTGAAGACCCGACATCCATCCTCAACGAAGACTGGAGAAGTCTTCATCCAAGCGGCAAGAAGTGATCCTCCAGACGGGCAGAAGTCTTCAACCAGACGGAATCTTCTATCTTCATCTATCCGGCACGGATTGGGTCCATCTTCAAGACATCCGGAACGGAGCATCCTCTTCTTTCCACGGCTCTTCTCGAATGAAGGTTCCTTTAAGTGACGTCATCCAATATGGCGTCCATTGAATTCTGATTGGCTGATAGAATTCTATTAGCCAATCGGAATTAAAGGTTAAAAAATCCTATTGGCTGATCCAATCAGCCAGTAGGATTGAGCTTGCATTCTATTGGCTGATTGGAACAGCCAATAGAATGCAAGCTCAATCCTATTGGCTGATTGGATCTTTTCACCTTTAATTCCAATTGGCTTAAAGAATTCTATCAGCCAATCGGAATTCAAGGGACGCCATCTTGGATGACGTCACTTAAAGGAACCTTCATTTGAGAAGAGCCGTGGAAAGAAGAGGATGCTCCACGCCGAAAGGATAAAGATAGAAGATGCCATCTGGATGAAGACTTCTGCCCGTCAGGAGGACCACTTCTTGCCGCTTGGATGAAGACTTCTCCCGGCTTCGTTGAGGACTTCTTGCTGCTTGGATGAAGACTTCTCCCGGCTTCGTTGAGGATAGATGTCGGGTTTTCAAAAACTGTAAGTGGATCTTCGGGGGTTAGTGTTAGTTTTTTTTTAAGGGTTTATTGGGTGGATTTTATTTTTAGCTTAGGGTTTGTGCGGAAAAAGAGCTAAATGCCCTTTTAAGGGCAATGTCCATACAAATGCCCTTTACAGGGCAATGGGGAGCTTAGGTTTTTTTAGTTAGGATAACACCCATAGCCAGACTTGTGGAGACACCTTTCATTCTATCCAGTGAGACTACGTTCCCATAAAAAAAATGTACTTGCTACTAAGATTTACATTAACTGTTTTGCAAACAGTGTTCCAAAGTGTCGCAGTTGTAATTTTAGTTTTTCCACATTGCCAGCGATTTGCATTTGATGTGTAAGATGCCATGTGTTGGGCATCTCATTCAAATATACATGTTAAGGTCAGAAACGCCTTTTAAGGAAAGAGTGGATAGAGGCCCAGCCTTCATCCCCTTACTAGCCCAGCCTCCACCACTTTCCTTGCCTTCCAACGTAGTTGCTTTAAGGGGTCACTTATCTGCCCACACACCCTCGGCAGGAGTGGAATAGCCTTGAGTAAGTGCATCAGGCATGCGCATAAGGCTCGCTCCAGGACCTCTTTGTCCAAAAGATGTGGCCCTGCGGTCCACCGGGAAAACTTCTGGTATACCGGCAGGACAATCCAGCATTGGCAATGTCCTTTTTAAAAATTGGCCCCCAGAACTGCACTAGGTCTATTTAATACTATTTATGGGTTACAGTTAGGGGCAGATTCACTTCTTTTGCCTCTCAAAGTTAATTGAATTATGGGCTCTGTTATAATCTATTCCTAATAATTAGACTCTAGACATTTACAAAAGCTATAAGAAAAGCAAAGAACAGACATTTCTAGAAATGTCTGTAAAGACACTGTCTGGAATGCATAGGACGGAACACCATGGAAACCTGGGGAACAGACAAATATCAGAAACTAGCAGACAGATCCAAACAAGAGAGAACAGAAACAGATAAGAGGGGTTGTGAGATAGTATGGAGCAAACACAAATAAGGTAAATATATAAATGTAAAAGGGACAATAAGCTCATGAGAAATTACAGACCCTTCTATAACAGGTCAGAACATAGAACTAAAATGGTAGAGACCAGACAGATGTCTAACATCTCTTTTTAGAAATATAATTCCTTTTTAAAAATAAATCCCAAACTGTCCATCATATCCCTATGAATCATCTCTTTTTTTGAGGAGGAGGAGCTTATAATGTAAAATAAGAACTCCTACTCTTAACTGAAAATGAACATTTAATGCCCCATGTCCCTTATTATTATTATTATTATCGGTTATTTGTAGAGCGCCAACAGATTCCGCAGTCCATGAGAAAGACCAGCAATGTATCTTCTCTAAAGTGGACGTGTTGAAGAAGAACCAAACAGTTGTATCACTATAAGAAATGCATTAGGAACATAATGTATAAGTGTCACTGTTTGGCTACTTAGAATGAGTGAAGTGCAGAAACCAATAAAAACTGAGTAGCCAAAGTTACTGGAAAGTAGGGGACAAACACACATATGATGATAAGGGACAATCAAGCCCAGGGTAAAAAAAATGGAGACAACCATATAAAAACCAGGTATAGAATAACTAATCATGAGACCTTAAAGGGACAGTCTACACCAGATTTGTTATTGTTTAAAAAGATAGATATTCCCTTTATTACCCATTCCCCAGTTTTGCATAATTAACACTCGGCTAGATTACGAGTTTTGCGGTAAGAGCTGCTCCGTACTAACTTGCAAGTTATTGTCACCGCTCACCTCCCTACAGCGTTGGTATTACAGATTTGCAAAAACCCGGCATTAGCACCGCACTCCAATACCAGTGCTGCAGTGAGCTGGTTTTATGTGCATGTGCACGATTTCCCCATAGACATTAATGGGGAGAGCCGGCTGAAAAAAAGCCTAACACCTGCAATAAAGGAGCGTAAAGCTCCGTAACGCAGCCCCATTGACTCCTATGGGGAAACTAAATTTATGTTTACACTTAACACCCTAACATAAACCCTGAGTCTAAACATCCCTAATCTGGCACCCCCGACATCGCCAACACCTACATTATATTTATTAACCCCTAATCTGCCCCCCCCGACACCGCCGACACCTACATTACATTTATTAACCCCTAATCTGCTGCCCCTAATGTCGCTGCCACCACCTACATTACACTTATTAACCCCTTATCTGCCGCCCCCAACATCGCTGCCACCTACCTACATTTATTAACCCCTAATCTTCCGCCCCCAACATCGCCGCCACTATACTAAAGTTATTAATCCCTAACCCTAACTCTAACCCTAACACCCACTAACTTTAATGTAATTAAAATAAATCTAAATAAAACCTACTATTAATAACTAAATAATTCCTATTTTAAACTAATAGTTACATTGTATCTAGCTTAGGTTTTATTTTTATTTCACAGCTAAGTTTGTATTTATTTTAACTAGGTAGACTAGTTAGTAAATAGTTATTAAAGGGACACTGAACCCAAATTTTTTTCTTTCGTGATTCAGATAGAGCATGCAATTTTAAGCAACTTTCTAATTTACTCCTATTATTACATTTTCTTCATTCTCTTGGTATGTTTATTTGAAAAGCAAGAATGTAAGTTTAGATGCCAGACCATTTTTGGTGAACAACCTGGGTTGTCCTTACTGATTGGACAGCACCAATAAACAAGTGCTGTCCATGGTTCTGAACCACACATTTACTGGCTCCTTAGCTTAGATGCCTAAGGATTCACCCACCAATAAACAAGTCCTGTCCAGGGTCTGAACCAAAAATGGGCTGGCTCCTTAGCTTAGATGCCTTCTTTTTCAAATAAAGATAGCAAGAGAACGAAGAAAAATTGATAATAGCAGTAAATTAGAAAGTTTCTTAAAATTGCATGCTCTATCTGAATCGTGAAAGATAAAAATTGGGTTCAGTGTCCCTTTAACTATTTACTAACAACCTAGCTAAAGTAAATACACATTTACCTGTAAAATAAAACCTAACCTGTCTTACACTAACACCTAACCTTACACTACAATTAAATAAATTTCATTTATTAAATACATTTAACTAAATTACAAAAAAAACAAACACTAAATTACACAAAATAAAAAAGAAATTTTCAAATATTTAAACTAATTACACTTAATCTAATAGCCCTATCAAAATAAAAAAGCCCCCCAAAAATAAAAAAAACCCTAGCCTAAACTAAACTACCAATAGCCCTTAAAAGGGCCTTTTGCGGGGTATTGCCCCAAAGAAATCAGCTCTTTTACCTGTAAAAAAAAAATACAAACACCCCCCAGTAGTAAAACCCACCACCCACACAACCAACCCCCTAAATAAAAACCTAACTAAAAAAACCTAAGCTCCCCATTGCCCTGAAAAGGGCATTGCCCTTAAAAGGGCACTTAGCTCTTTTTCAGCCCAAACCCTAAGCTAAAAATAAAACCCACCCAATAAACCCTTAAAAAAACCTAACACTAACCCCCGAAGATCCACTTACAGTTTTTGAAGACCCGACATCCATCCTCAACGAAGACTGGAGAAGTCTTCATCCAAGCGGCAAGAAGTGATCCTCCAGACGGGCAGAAGTCTTCAACCAGACGGAATCTTCTATCTTCATCTATCCGGCACGGATTGGGTCCATCTTCAAGACATCCGGAACGGAGCATCCTCTTCTTTCCACGGCTCTTCTCGAATGAAGGTTCCTTTAAGTGACGTCATCCAATATGGCGTCCATTGAATTCTGATTGGCTGATAGAATTCTATTAGCCAATCGGAATTAAAGGTTAAAAAATCCTATTGGCTGATCCAATCAGCCAGTAGGATTGAGCTTGCATTCTATTGGCTGATTGGAACAGCCAATAGAATGCAAGCTCAATCCTATTGGCTGATTGGATCTTTTCACCTTTAATTCCAATTGGCTTAAAGAATTCTATCAGCCAATCGGAATTCAAGGGACGCCATCTTGGATGACGTCACTTAAAGGAACCTTCATTTGAGAAGAGCCGTGGAAAGAAGAGGATGCTCCACGCCGAAAGGATAAAGATAGAAGATGCCATCTGGATGAAGACTTCTGCCCGTCAGGAGGACCACTTCTTGCCGCTTGGATGAAGACTTCTCCCGGCTTCGTTGAGGACTTCTTGCTGCTTGGATGAAGACTTCTCCCGGCTTCGTTGAGGATAGATGTCGGGTTTTCAAAAACTGTAAGTGGATCTTCGGGGGTTAGTGTTAGTTTTTTTTTAAGGGTTTATTGGGTGGATTTTATTTTTAGCTTAGGGTTTGTGCGGAAAAAGAGCTAAATGCCCTTTTAAGGGCAATGTCCATACAAATGCCCTTTACAGGGCAATGGGGAGCTTAGGTTTTTTTAGTTAGGATAACACCCATAGCCAGACTTGTGGAGACACCTTTCATTCTATCCAGTGAGACTACGTTCCCATAAAAAAATGTACTTGCTACTAAGATTTACATTAACTATTTTGCAAACAGTGTTCCAAAGTGTTGCAGTTGTAATTTTTGTTTTTCCACATTGCCAGCGATTTGCATTTGATGTGCAAGATGCCATGTGTTGGGCATCTCACTCAAATATACATGTTAAGGTCAGAAACGCCTTTTAAGGAAACTGTAGATAGAGGCCCAACCTTCATCCCCTTCTTAGCCCAGCCTCCACCACTTTCCTTGCCTTCCAACGTAGTTTTTTTAAGGGGTCACTTATCTGCCCACACACCCTCTGCAGGAGTGGAATAGCCTTGAGTAAGTGCATCAGGCATGCGCATAAGGCTGGCTCCAGGACCTCTTTGTCCAAAAGATGTGGCCCTGCGGTCCACCGAGAAAACTTTTGGTATACCGGCAGGACAATCCAGCATTGGCAATGTCCTTTTTAAAAATTGGCCCCCAGAACTGCACTAGGTCTATTTAATACTATTTATGGGTTACAGTTAGGGGCAGATTCACTTCTTTTGCCTCTCAAAGTTAATTGAATTATGGGCTCTGTTATAATCTATTCCTAATAATTAGACTCTAGAAATTTACAAAAGCTATAAGAAAAGCAAAGAACAGACATTTCTAGAAATGTCTGTAAAGACACTGTCTGGAATGCATAGGATTGAACACCATGGAAACCTGGGGAACAGACAAATATGAGAAACTAGCAGACATATCCAAACAAGAGAGAACAGAAACAGATAAGAGGGGTTTTGAGATAGTATGGAGCAAACCCAAATAAGGTAAATATATAAATGTAAAAGGGACAATAAGCTCATGAGAAATTACAGATTTCTATAACAGGTCAGAACATAGAACTAAAATGGTAGAGGCCAGACAGATGTCTAACATTCTCTCTTTTTGGAAATACAATTCATTTTGAAAAAATAAATCCCAAACTGTCTATCATATCCCTATGAATCATCTCTTTTTTTTAGGAGGAGGAGCTTATAATGTAAAATAAGAACTCCTACTCTGAGTCTTAACTGAAAATGAACATTTAATGCCCCATGTCCCTTATTATTATTATTATTATTATTATTATTATCGGTTATTTGTAGAGCGCCAACAGATTCCGAAGCCCATGAGAAAGACCAGCAATGTATCTTCTCTAAAGTGGACGTGTTGAAGAGGAACTAAACAGTTGTATCATTATAAGAAATGCATTAGGAACATAATGTATAAGTGTCACTGTTTGGCTACTTAGAATGAGTGAAGTGCAGAAACCAATAAAAACTGAGTAGCCAAAGTTACTGGAAAGTAGGGGACAAACACACATATGATGGTAAGGGACAATCAAGCCCAGGGTAAAAAAAATGGACACAAACATATAAAAACCAGGTATAGAATAACTAATCATGAGAGCTTAAAGGGACAGTCTACACCAGATTTGTTATTGTTTAAAAAGATAGATATTCCCTTTATTACCCATTCCCCAGTTTTGCATAACTAACACTCGGCTAGATTACGAGTTTTGCGGTAAGAGCTGCTCAGTAATAACTTGCAAGTTATTGTCACCACTCACCTCCCTACAGCGTTGGTATTACAGATTTGCAAAAACCCAGCGTTAGCAGGCAATGTTGCAGCGTAAAGCAAAATTGAGCTCCATACCGCACTCCAATACCAGTGCTGCGGTGAGCTGGTTTTACGTGCTTGTGCACGATTTCCCCATAGATATCAATGGGGAAAGCCGGCTGAAACAAAGCCTAACACCTGCAATAAAGGAGCGTAAAGCTCCATAACGCAGCCCCATTGATTCCTATGGGGAAACTAAATTTATGTTTACACCTAACACCCTAACATAAACCCCAAGTCTAAACATCCCTAATCTGGCACCCAAGACATCGCCCACACCTACATTATATTTATTAACCCCTAATCTGCCGCCCCGACACCGCCGACACCTACATTACATTTATTAACCAATAATCTGCTGCCCCAATGTCGCCGCCACCACCTTACATTACACTTATTAACCCCTAATCTGCTGCCCCTAACATCGCTGCCACCTACCTACATTTATTAACCCCTAATCTTCCGCCCCCAACATCGCCGTCACTATACTAAAGTTATTAACCCCTAACCCTAAGTCTAACCTTAACACCCACTAACTTTAATGTAATTAAAATAAATCTAAATAAAACCTACTATTAATAACAATTCCTATTTAAAACTAAATACTTACCTGTGAAATAAAACCTAAGATAGCTACAGTATAATAATAGTTACATTGTATCTAGCTTACGTTTTATTTTTATTTCACAGCTAAGTTTGTACTTATTTTAACTAGGTAGACTAGTTAGTAAATAGTTATTAACTATTTACTAACTACCCAGCTAAAGTAAATACACATTTACCTGTAAAATAAAACCTAACCTGTCTTACACTAACACCTAACCTTACACTACAATTAAATAAATTACATTTATTAAATACATTTAACTAAATTACAAAAAAAAAAACCCCACTAAATTACACAAAATAAAAAAGAAATTTTCAAATATTTAAACTAATTACACCTAATCTAATAGCCCTATTAAAATAAAAAAAAACCAAAAATAAAAAAACCCTAGCCTAAACTAAACTACCAATAGCCCTTAAAAGGGTCTTTTGTGGGGCATTGCTCCAAAGAAATCAGCTCTTTTACATGTTAAAAAAAATACAAACACCCCCCAACAGTAAAACCCACCACCCACACAACCAACCCCCTAAATAAAAACCTAACTAAAAAAACCTAAGCTCCCCATTGCCCTGAAAAGGGCATTTGTATGGGCATTGCCCTTAAAAGGGCATTTAGCTCTTTTTCAGCCCAAACCCTAAGCTAAAAATAAAACCCACCCAATAAACCCTTAAAAAGACCTAACACTAACCCCCGAAGATCCACTTACAGTTTTTGAAGACCCGACATTCATCCTCAACGAAGCCGGGAGAAGTCTTCATCCAAGTGGCAAGAAGTCCTCAACGAAGCCGGGAGAAGTCTTCATCCAAGCGGCAAGAAGTGATCCTCCAGACGGGCAGAAGTCTTCATCCAGACGGAATCTTCTATCTTCATCCATCCGGCACGGAGCAGGTCCATCTTCAAGACATCCGGCACGGAGCATCCTCTTCTTTCCACGGCTCTTCTCGAATGAAGGTTTCTTTAAGTGACGTCATCCAAGATGGCATCCCTTGAATTCTGATTGGCTGATAGAATTCTATTAGCCAATCGGAATTAAAGGTGAAAAAATCCTATTGGCTGATACAATCAGCCAATAGGATTGAGCTTATATTCTATTGGCTGATTGGATCAGCCAATAGGATTGAAGCTCAATCCTATTGGCTGATTGCATCAGCCAATAGGATTTTTTACCCTTTAATTCCAATTGGCTGAATTTTATCAGCCAATCGGAATTCAAGGGATGCCATCTTGGATGACGTCACTTAAAGGAACCTTCATTCAAGAAGAGCCGTGGAAAGAAGAGGATGCTCCGCGCCGGATGTCTTGAAGATAGAGCTGCTCCGCGCCGGATGGATGAAGATAGAAGATGCCGTCTGGATGAAGACTTCTGCCCGTCTGGAGGACCACTTCTTGCCGCTTGGATGAAGACTTCTTCCGGCTTCGTTGAGGACTTCTTGCCGCTTGGATGAAGACTTCTCCCAGCTTCGTTGAGGATGGATGTCGGGTTTTCAAAAACTGTAAGTGGATCTTCGGGGGTTAATGTTAGGTTTTTTTTAAGGGTTTATTGGGTGGGTTTTATTTGTAGATTAGGGTTTGTATGGAAAAAGAGCTAAATGCCCTTTTAAGGGCAATGCCCATACAAATGCCCTTTACAGGGCAATGGGGAGCTTAGGATTTTATTTGGGGGGTTTTGTTGTGTGGGTGGTGGGTTTTACTGTTGGGGGGGGGGGGGGTGTTTGTATTTTTTTTTTTACAGGTAAAAGAGCTGATTTCTTTGGGGCAATGCCCCGCAAAAGGCCCTTTTAAGGGCAATTGGTAGTTTAGTTTAGGCTAGGGTTTAATTTTATTTTGGGGAGGCTTTTTTATTTTGATAGGGCTATTAGATTAGGTGTAATTAGTTTAAATATTTGATCATTTCTTTTTTATTTTGTGTAATTTAGTGTTTGTTTTTGTAATTTAGTTAATTGTATTTAATAAATGTAATTTATTTAATTGTAGTGTAAGGTTAGGTATTAGTGTAAGACAGGTTAGGTTTTATTTTACAGGTAAATTTGTATTTATTTTAGCTAGGTAGTTAGTAAATAGTTAATAACTATTTACTAACTAGTCTACCTAGTTAAAATAAATACAAACTTAGCTGTGAAATAAAAATAAAACCTAAGATAGCTACAATGTAACTATTTGTTATATTGTTGATAGCTTAGGTTTTATTTCACAGGTAAGTATTTAGTTTTAAATAGGAATTATTTAGTTTTTAAAAGTAGGTTTTATTTAGATTTATTTTAATTACATTAAAGTTAGTGGGTGTTAGGGTTAGGGGTTAATAACTTTAGTATAGTGGCGGCGACATTGGGGGCGGAAGATTAGAGGTTAATAAATGTAGGTAGGTGGCTGAAATGTTAGGGGCGTCAGATTAGGGGTTAATAAGTGTAATGTAGGTGTCGGGCAGCAGATTAGGGGTTAATAACTGTAATGTATGTGGCGGCGACATTGGGGGCGGCAGATTAGGGGTTAATATTTAACTAGTGTTTGCAATGCGGGAGTGCGGCGGTTTAGGGGTTAATATGTTTATTATAGTGGCGGTGATGTCCGGAGTGGCAGAATAGGGGTTAATAATTTTATTTTGGTGTTTGCGATGCGGGAGGGCCTCGGTTTAGGGGTTAATAGGTAGTTTATGGGTGTTAGTTTACTTTTTAGCACTTTAGTTATGAGTTTTATGGTACAGCTTTGTAGCGTAAAACTCATAACTACTGACTTTCAGTTTACGGTATGGATCTTGACGTATAGGCTGTACCGCTCACTTTTTGGCCTCCCAGGCAGACTTGTAATACTGGCGCTGTGGAAGTCCCATTGAAAAAGGACTCTTTAAAAGCTGCGGTAGTTACGTTGCGTTACGGACAAAAAAGTGTGCAGTACAGAAATACCTGCCTTAACGCTGCTTTTTCACTCATACCGCAAAACTCGTAATCTAGCCGACTGTTATATTAATACACTTTTAACCTCTGTGATTAGCTTGTTTCTAAGCCTCTGCTGACTGCCCCTTATCTCAGTTCTTTTGACAGACACGCATTTTAGCCAATCAGTGCTGCCTCATAAATAACTCCATGGGAGGGAGCACGTTATCTATATGACACATATTAGCGCTGCCTGAATGTGAAAAACTGTCGAAATGCACTAAGATAAGAGGCAGTTCAACAGCTTAGAAATTGGCATATGAGCCTACGTAGGTTTAGCCTTCCATAAAGAATACCAAGAAAACAAAGGAAATTTGATGATAAAAGTAAATTGGAAAGTTGTTTACAATTGCATGCCCTATCTGAATCATGAAAGTTTAATTTTGACTAGACTGTCCCTTTAAGAGATAAGAAGATAGTTGAGCATGAAATGACAGAGGAAAAGAACCCTGAGAAAGGTACAAACATGATTGTGACTTCCCTGGACTTGGATCACATAACTGCATCTCCTGAATGTCACTAAACACTGACTCTTGGCAAAAGTCTCATCCTTACACCTCCAACACCTACTCTTACTGTCCCTCGCCCTGACCACATGTCAATACAAAAGAGTAATTCCCCTAACAATATGGTTTTAAAGGACCATTAGAGAGTCATTTGTTAGAGCGTGTCATTTTATCACTATTAACTCTGCAACGCTGTGTGTTTAACCCCAACAAATTGGTTAAATACATAGTTAAAATACCACTCAGGAGCTTCAGAGCACTGCCGGTCCCAAATGGAAGTGACTGCCGAGCCAATCAGCTGATTGCACAGCTGGGTCATGGGATTTTTTAATCTGCTTCACAATAACGGCCCTTTAAGGTTTATTATATTTTGAGACACTAAGGGGTCGAGTTATGGAGCTTAATGCCCTTCAGGCTTGCCGGAAACAGCAGTTATGAAGCAGCGATCTAAAGACAGCTGCTTCATAACTTGTACGCCTGCTCTGAGGCTGCGAACATCAATCCGCCTGATCCTATACGATCGGGCTGATTGACACTCCCTGCTAGCGGCCGATTGGCCACAAATCTGCAGGGGGCGGCATTGGACAAGCAGTTCACAAGAACTGCTCGTGCAATGATAAACGCCATCAGCGTATGCTGTCGGCATTTATCGATGAGCGGTGGACATGATACGCTGTCTGCATTTATCAATACACAAGCAGTTCATCAGAACTGCTTGTGCAATGCCTCCTCCTTTCAGATTCTTTAGACCGCTGCTTCATAATTACTGTTTCCGGCGAGCCTTAAGGGCATCAAGCTCCATGATTCGACCCCTTAGTGTCTCAAAATATACTATACCTTAAATGGCCATTATTGTGTAGCAGATTAAAAAATATACCCCTAAGAAGAAACTTGAAAATTAATCAAATTTCTACCATTTCATCATATTTTATCATCTATGTTCTAAGTTATATTATGAGTGAAAAACATACAACATTTTTGCATAAAAATATTAGCTGTATTAATTATGTGCTCAACATCCTCAATGCAAACTAAGGGCTAGATTACAAGTGGTGCACTAACTTGCACGAGTATTACAAGTTGAAAGTAAACGCGTTCACTTGAGCGCAAACAAAACATGAGTAAAGAGTAAGAATTAAAAAAAGTTGCATCAATCACAACATAAATACATTAAAATAAAGTATTACACTTATATAAAAACACTTTCTGATAAAAAAAATAGTTTATAAAAATATTTAAAATAAAATGAAATATAAGGTTTAAAAAAAGATATGGTATATGTATGTATATATATATATATATATATATATATATATATATATATATATATATATATAAAACATGGAAGGGAACTGCACTCCAAGAGTGCAGTTCCCTTCTATGTTTTGTATTTTCTCTGGGTGATTACATCCACCTGTGCACCCCTTCTTTGTTCTCAGTCTGTTTGGCTTTGTGAGCTCGCATGATGGTGTGGCTGTGTTAGGGACTCAGGCAATGGAAAGGACCTTGACGTGGTGCCTGAGCTTTCCCATTTGGCCAGATGCGGTTACTAACCTTTCCAGTTGTGATTTTATCTTAGCTGTGAGCTAGCTGGTGAGTGCTGGGTGTTTCTATGTGTTGTATTACTTTTTGTTTGTAATCCCCCTTGTTTCTTGCACCCATTCCGGACTGGGGTTAACTGCCTGTGGCTCTGGTGACATGACAGTTTTTTTGGAGTGCTATTTAGCACCCAGGGCTGGATGTTGCTGAGTCACATGATGTGTACCTGGTCCGGTCTTGGAGTGCAGTTCCCTTCCATGTTTTGTATTTTCTCTGGGTGATTACATACACCTGTGAACCCCTTCTTTGTTCTCAGTCTGTTTGGCTTTGTGAGCTCGCATGATGGTGTGGCTGTGTTAGGGACCCAGGCAATGGAAAGGACCTTGACGTGGTGCCTGAGCTTTCCCATTTGGCCAAATGCGGTTACTAACCTTTCCAGTTGTGATTTTATCTTAGCTGTGAGCTAGCTGGTGAGTGCTGGGTGTTTCTATGTGTTATATATATATATATATACACATACACACACATACACACATGTCTATTTATATGTGTACATATGTATATACACATGTATCCACATATACAGACACAAACATACATTTTGGAGCCCTTTCCACTCAAATACCTTTACCATTTTTAATATATTGTAATGCATTTTACTGTGTTTTTAAAAGAAATATTTAAAATTCCAATGTTCCTCACTTAGAAGAAAATGACGTTTCGGGACAGCTAGTGCCCCTTATTTGATAATAAATGTAAGTTTGTTGACTCAAGACCAGCAAGAGCTTATTTTGTTATTGGTGTAAGACAAGGGGGCCCGATTCGGAGCTTGATGCAACTGTTTCCGCGCGAGCCTTCAGACAGCTGCTCCTTAACTCTGAGGCGGCAGACAGCAATTCGCCCGAACGCATACAATCGGGTTGATTGTTATCGGCGAATCTGCAGGGGGCGGTATTGCACAAGCAGTTCACCAGAACTGCTTCTGCAATGGAGAGAGAGAGAGACAGAGAGAGAGAGAGAGAATTTTCCTCCATGTGAAGAACATTGGAATGTAAAATATTCATAACTACCGTTGGCTTTAGCACAGTTGGTCTAACGTGGTTTCGGGTTAGCGTCCAAGCAATAAGTGTTAGTTTTTTTTTTTAACAGTGTGATGCATTGAAGTCTACGGGGAATAGAAGTTAACGTGATCGCGATATCCAAAGTCCTGAAGTTAGCGCGCATTGGATTTATCTTGCACACTAACTTTTTGCTTTCAATTTGTAATACGAACGCTAACCCGCCCATGTTAAAAGTTTTACTTTAAGCGCATGAGTGAAAGAAAAAGTTAGCGCACCACTTGTATTCTGGTCCTAAGACAAAAAATTTAAATCCACATACAAAAATAAAATTATGCATAGTGACTTCATACTTTCCTCATTAAAGGGAAATGAAAATTAAAATATTTTTTTCATGATTCAGATAGAGCATAGATTTTTAAATAACATTAATTTTACTTCTTTTAACTAATTTGCTTTGTTGACTTGTGTACTTTGTTGAAAAGCATACCTAGGTAGGCTCAGGAGGGTTGTGATTGGTAGCTGCACATATGTGCCTCCTGTGATTGGTTTACCGATTTGTTTAGCCAACTCCCAGTAGTGCTATGCAGCTCCTTCAAGAATGAAGGAAAATTGATAATAGATGTAAATTGGAAAATTGTTTACAAATGTATGCTCTATCTGAATCATGAAAGATACATTTTGGGATTTGTGTCCCTTTAATTATTTTACCTATTTTTTAAATGCAATTTAAATGTGAAAAATGACACTTTTCTACTGCCCTCAAGAGATAGATTTTCAAGATGTGTGTTACTGGCCTACAAAACATGGCAAACAAAAAGACTGTTTAAACATTTAAGGGACAGTCTACTCCAGAAATGTTATTGTTTAAAAAGATAGATAATTCCTTTATTACACATTCCCAAGTTTTGCATAACCAACACTGTTATATTAACAAAGAACACCAAAAGAACAAAGTAAATTTGATGATAAAAGTTGATTAGAAAGTTGTTTAAAATTGCATGCCCTATCTGAATCATGAAATCTTAAAGGGACACTGAACCCAAATTTTTTCTTTTGTGACTCAGATAGAGCATGCAATTTTAAGCAACTTTCTAATTTACTTCTATTAGCAATTTTTCTTTGTTCTCTTGCTATCTTTATTTGAAAAAGAAGGCATCTAAGTTTTTTGTTTGTTTCAGTACTCTGGACAGCACTTTTTTATTGGTGGATGAATTTATCCACCAATCAGCAAGGACAACCCAGGTTGTTCACCAAAAATGGTCCGGCATCTAAACTTACATTCTTGCAGTTCAAATAAAGATACCAAGAGAATGAAGAAAATTTGATAATAGGAGTAAATTAGAAAGTTGCTTAAAATGTCATGCTCTATCTGAATCACAAAAGAAAAAAAATGTGGGTACAGTGTCCCTTTAATTTTGACTAGACTGTCACTTTCATTATTTATACAAACACACACACACACACATATATATATATATATATACAAACATACATACACACTATCTATTTATGTATGATCTATCTGTATGTGTTCACTAATTTATTATTCATAGATAGATTATAGACAGATAGATAGATAGATAGATAGATAGATAGATAGATAGTACAATTGTGCACCTTTCTGTGCCTGTGACAAAAGCTTTGCTGTTTATTTAAACTCGTTATAAATAAGCTACCTAGATTTTGTCACAAGTTCAGTGAGTACATGAATGTGCATTATATTAAGAACTTTGTCCTAACATTTCTGGAGTGCTTTTGTTTTTATATTTATAAAATGAATGTATTTTTAAGCTCTAAAATGCTTACTTAGATTTGTCTTCTATTCAGCTTGATGTGCACAAAGCTAAAGAATGTTTCAACTCTATTCAATTAAATCTGGATAAGTGCATCTCTATTGTTTGAAAGTGGCAATCACAAAATCCCTGAATATTATTATATAAATAGTAAAATGATTTTCAAGTGCCACATGGTACAAGTTAATGTTTCTTCATCACACACCAGAAAACATATGAAGCTTTCTATGGAAAAAAAACAAAAACATTTTATTCTTGCAACCTTATGACACTTGGTTGCATAAGCATTAAGAATAAGTATGCACTTAGTGTGTGCTTCTATATAACAGCTTGCAAGATTAAACATATGCAGTTTTACATAACTGCTAAACACATTCTCTAAAGAAACAGATTGAACACTTTTTATGAAATGATAAACCTATTTACCTTCCTATATTTACATACCTATGAACTAAACAATTCTATACATATATACCCAAGTTAAAAAATAGACATATAAATGTATTTATTATATTAATCAGGGTCATAAATATAATGCAAATCTCCATCCAGCGCTTTTTTTCTCTTTACCATAGATCTCCTCATTCTCCTCTCCTTATATGCAACACACATAGTTCTTATTACTATTAAATAGATTTTATTTTAATTCTGTTTGTGTGTATCCAAGGCATTTGTTAGTTATTTTGTGTATTTATAGGTTTGTGTTTGTAAAATGACATATGTGAGCATTTATATGTATAGTATTAATAATATATCATTTAGTTTGTATGTCTTGTTAGTTTCATGTATACGCAGTTACATTACACATGTATATTTAAAAAGTAAAAAAGTATTTCTATACTGTGCATATAATTCTATATTTAGAAAGTGCCTTGGACCTTTTGTTTATTTTATTTTACTATTTTATGTATCTAGAGGGCTCTCAAATTCCCCCATTCTCTCTTTCTCTGGTACTCCTGTGTGGACCACCTGTCTACTCTTCCTGGTCTGAGGAGCTTGTAATCTAATAGGTACAAACGGCTTACAGTAAGGAACAGTGTAACAAGGTGCAGCCTTCTATTGGCAGAGGCAATTACAGGATAATGATCGGAGGGACAGACCAGCATCACTTACCTGTGTGGCTACTGGAGGTCTAAGCTCCTCTCCTCCCTTTCATTTCTCACTCCTTCTGGTTACATGCGTGAGGTGTTACCCTCTCTGCTTTCTTCTTCTTCTTTTTCTCTCTATCTTTATCCCGTTGCCAGGGTTATCATCCCACCCACCCCTCCTCTCAGCCGTGCTGCTAGGGAGCTGCTGTTATTTGTATAAGTGAGATGTGCTGGTTCTGTCTCTCTCTGCTATTTCAGGTCTTGCTATGCCTCTCTTTTGCTGTCTCTTGACAGCAGATTTTCTTTCACTACCTCCTCCCCTCTGTTTTTTTTTTTGTGGGCTCCTTTTGCCTTGTGGGTGTGTCACAATTATTGCTGTGTGTGTTTTATTTCTTACCGTTTTTATGAGGTTCATATTCTATTTTTAGTTTTTAACACCTTACACTTTTCTCATATTCTGCCCCCCTTGTTCTTGGGTGTGTCTCCTTCTATATAAGTCCCTGGTTTTAATGTTATGTACTTGGCATAATAATATCTCACAGTAATGTAAGTTTTCCATATCTCTTGATTTAATTATTTTTTGTTATCACTTTTTTTTCTGTCAGTTATCCATTTTGTCTATATATATATCTCTTTCTTTCTCCCCCACTCTCTCTCTCTCTCTCTCTCTATATATATATATATATATATATATATATCTTTCTATATATATCTCTCCCTATTTCTCTCTCTCTATAGCTCTCCCTATCTCTCTCTATATATCTCTCCATATCTCTCTCTCCCCCTATCTCTCTCCCCCTATCTCTCTCTCTCCCTTTCTCTCTCTCTCCCTTTTTCTCTCTCTCCCTTTTTCTCTCTCCCTATCTCTCTCTCTCTCCCCCTATCTCGCTCGCTCTCTCTCTCTCTCCCTATCTCTCTCCCCCCCTCTCCCTATCTCTCTCTCTCCCTATCTCTCTCTCTCTCTATCTCTCTCCCCCTATCTCGCTCTCTCTCTCTCTCTCCCTATCTCTCTCTCTCTCCCTATCTCTCTCTCCCTCTCTCTCTCTCCCCATCTCTCTCTCTCCCCCTATCTCGCTCTCTCCCTCTCTCTCCCTATCTCTCTCTCCCTATCTCTCTCTCTCCCTATCTCTCTCTCTCTCTCTCTCTCTCCCTCTCTCTCTCTCTCTCCCTATCTTTCTCTCCCTCCCTATCTCTCTCTCTCCCTCTATCTCTCTCTCTCCCTATCTTTCTCTCTCTCCCTCCCTATCTCTCTCTCTCCCTCCCTATCTCTCTCTCTCTCCCTATCTCTCTCTCTCCCTCCCTCTCTCCCTCCCTATCTCTCCCTATATATATTTATCTCTCTCTCTCTCTATATATATATATATATATATATATATATATATATATATATATATATATATATATATATATATATATATATATATATATATACTGTATATATAATTTCTATACATCTCTCTCCACCACTCCCTATCTCTCCTTATATCTCTCTCTATATCTCTCTCTCCCTATATCCCTATATATACATATATATATATATATATATATATATATATATATATATATATATATATATATATACTTTATTTCACTTACATTGAATCCCTCACAGTTCTACATTTAACATCTAAATTCACCTTTTCAAAACATGTGCTGTCTATTTTCAGCTAAATTTTCTACTTAAAGGGATAGCGAAGTCAACATGCATGACACTTTTAAATTCACTTCTATTTTCAAATGTGCTTTGTTCTAGATATCCTTTATTGAAAAATAATACGCACATGTCCTACACTAGTAGGAGCTAGCTGCTGATTGGTGTCTCTTGTGATTGGCTAACTACATGTGTTTAGCTAGCAGTCAGTAGGTGCAATGATGTTCCTTCAACAAAAGATAACAAAAGAATAAAGAAATCTATTCTATCTGATAATAGAAGTTAATTGGAAAGTTGTTTGAAATTGTATGTTCTATCTGAAAAATGAAAGAAAATATTAGGGTTTTGTATCCGTTTAAGATCAGCAGTGGAAACCGAGTAAGCACATTGTCTGGACATTGTGCCTCAAGCTATTTATGCTGGATATGGGTAGAAACAAAACAAATAGCTAAACAATATTCTATATTTTTGATTGTTCATTTCAGAGAATCAGCAATATGCTTACAGCCTTAAAGGGACACTCAATCAAAATTAAACTTTCATGATTCAGATAGAGCATGCCATTTTAAACAACTTTCCAATTTACTTCCATTAACAAAATGTGCAGAGTCTTTTTATATTTAAACTTTTTGAGACACCAGCTCCTACTGAGCATGTGCAAGAATAAGTGTGTATGCATTTGTGAATGGCTGATGGCTGTCACATGGTACGTGTATGCATTTGTGATTGGCTGATGGCTGTCACAGGGTACAGGGGGAGTGGGAAAAACATAATTTTTAAAATTGTCAGAACAAAAATCTACTACTCATTTGAAGTTCAGACTAAGTGCTATTGCATTATCTTGTTATCTTGCATTTGTTGATTATGCAAATCTACAGTGTTGACTGGTCCTTTAACACTCAGCAAACTGAATCTGCTTTCTCCATCCATTATTAGTGTGATCAGCTGAAAATAGTAGGCATATTCCTCAATTGAAGATTACTGTTAAGATTATGGTTAACAATTTTTGCTGTAAAGTGGATTACAAAGCATTGTGTCACAGACCTCTCCAGAAACTAATGAGTTAACCAAATACCGCTGATAACAGTAGCCAGTTTATAAATGACATTCGCATTGGTGTAAATGCTAATAGATGGCAATGTTATGGTGGCATAACTCCCAACATTTCCTGAAGGTGAATAAAGGTAATAGATAGAGGTAATTCCCCCCTCCCCACAACTGTGTCTACTGCAGTCTTTATATTCTGCTTTGTGGTCATCTTTTGCTCCTCAAAAATGTAAGGTACAAATCCTTGTCTAATTCCAATCCATCGGGATCCCATGCCTAACTTTAGCAGGGTATTTAAATTCATACCTAATTATTACAAGGTTTTCAAATTAATTTGTATCAATATAACATAACAACCCTTATATATTATATGGGGAAAATTTAACAGAATAGTTTGTATGTTAATAAACACAGATGTTTTTGGTTTAATGAAAAGATAAAAAAAAAAAAAATGTTGTTTAAATTACACTATTGAATTATTACATTTGTATCCATTAACTCCTGTTTCTCACCCTCCTACCCATTTAGAGTGTAAGTTCCCACGGGAACAGGGCTCCCAATTTCTCCTGTATTTGTTTGTTAAATTTTGTCTGGTGTCTCATATTGTACTGTCCTTTTATCTTTGTTACCTATGAACAGCGCTGCGGAATCTGTTGGCGCTTTATAAATAAAGAATAATAATAATAATTAACCCTCTGTATCTGCCTGGCGATGCCACCACTATCCTTAGATTTGTTATGTTGACTATAACATTTCTTAAAGGGACAGTCAACACCTGGCAGAACTTAATACCATCGTTTAGATACTCAGAATAAGATGCGCCTGCACCACCTCCTATGTTAAATACCTCTAACGGTATGGAGTAATCGTCCACAGCACTTACGTTTTTCAGCTGTAGACATGGCCACCAAACTCCACCCAACGTAACGTAATACGTTTCTTTTTAAAATAAACTGCCAATCAGAATAGAATCCTCGGTCGGATTCTTTACCCACGGCCACTGCGTTTCCCAGCAGCAGTTCAAATTTCTGCTTGTGAGCGGACAGGAATTTCTAATGCGCATGTGCATTAGCAAGAAAAAACAAACTTTGAGTTCTATAGAGAAGGGGGGCAAAGGAAGAGGGGGAGGAGTTTGGCGGCCATGTCTACAGCTGAAAAACGTAAGTGCTGTGGACGATTACTCCATATCATTAGATGTATTTAAAATGGGAGGTGGTGCAGGTGCATCTTATTCTGAGTATCTAATTGACTGTCCCTTTAATTATTGCAAATTTGTAATTGCACACACAGGGGCCGATTTATTATGCTGTGAATGCAGCAGTTTCCGCGCGAGTCTTCAGGCTCACCAGAAACATTAGTTAAGAAGCAGCGCTGATTAGACCGCTGCTCCTTAAAGGGGCATTATACACTCATTTTTTCTTTGCATAAATGTTTTGTAGATCTATTTATATCTATTTATATAGCCCATAAAGTTGTTTTTTTTAAATGTATAGTATTGCTTATTTTTAAATAACATTGCACTGATTTTCAGACTCCTAACCAAGCCCCTAAGTTTTATGTGAATATCGTCAGCTACCTTCTCCAGCTAGCTCCTGTTTGTGTAAAGGGTGTTTTCATATGCAAAAGAAGGGGGAGGGTGTGGAGTGTTTTATTTGCCACTTGCAGTGGGCTTTCCAGCTACCTTTTCAACAGAGCTAAACTGAGAGCTTCTAAGTAAGTTTTTAAACAGTTTTATACTGGATTTTTATATCAGTATCTGTGCATCTTATTCTTTATAGTAGTGTCTATTACATGCAGCTATATGAAAATGAGTGTATACTGTCCCTTTAACTCGTCCGCTACCTCTGATTGGCCACAAGGGGGCAACATTGCACAAGCATTTCACTAGAAATGTTTGTGCAATGATAAATGCCGACAGGGTATGCTGTCTACATTTATCTTTGTGCGGCGGATGCCCGCACAATGTTAAATTGGCCCCATAGAATCCTACAGCCCTGTGTTCAATAAATGTGTATGTGAAAAAGCACTTGTTTGGCTGCATTCAGAGGCACAACTAAACTTCAGGTAAGGCTGCCACTTCAAAAATGTTTTCCTGTATGAGTTACACATGCTTCAGGGTGTGCAAGGAGAAGCATGAATAGTGCTGTCCGGGGGCAAAATGCATGTTACTCCCTGCAGGAAAACATGGCTACGGGGGCAAGCCTAGCCCCAGGGCAAAGGCTGTGATTGGTCCCCATTACAACAATGCCCTTTCTGGCTCTTTGAAATCAGCAGTAACTGAGCCTGCAGCCACATAGGAGCAAGAGGAGCTTCTTCTCAGTGACTGGTTAGTCTGCACCAGAGGATATGCACTTCCCCATTCTTCCTGAACAAAGATGGTGGCAGGAATTTCTCTATAGCCACACTGACAGCCATCTTGGTAAGAGTGCATTTTCAGGTGGAGCACATACAAGGGACAGTCATGATGCAGGTGGAGCCTAGGCCCCCCTGTAGTGACATCACTACTGACTGCAATGCCGCGTGTGCTCCCTACAGGATGCATAAACACTGGCTTTGAGCTGATCTCTTTATTGTGTTATGAAACAGTAAAAGCTGCTATAATGACGGCCCTCCAGAAAAATTGTGACCCACATAGAGCTAGATTACAAGTGGAGCACAATCGCTAGCTCAGGGGGCATTATCTTATGCAAAGAATATTACACAATCTGGTATTACAAGTAAATAAATTAACCAAAGGATCTTAAAGCAACATGAAACCAAAATTTTTCTTTCATTATTCAGATAGAGAATACAATTTTTTTTCCAACTTATGTCTATGATCAAATTTGCTTTGTTCTCAAGTTATTCTTTGTTGAAGAGATATCTAGATAGATAGGTAGCGTGCACATGCCTGAATCACTACATGACAGGAATTCTTGCTGCCATCTAGTGCTCTTGCTAATGTAAAACATTGGTGCAAAACTGCTGCCATAAAGTGCTGCAGACACGTGCACACTCCTGAGCTTAATTAAACAAAAACAAATAGTACTAGTAGAAGTAATAGTCTAGATTTCCTGATAATATATGTAAATTAGAAAGTTGTTTAACCCCTTAATGACCAGGGACTTACCAGGTACGTCCTGCAAAAATCGTCAGGTAAGGCAAGTGCTGGAAGTGATCGGTGATCGCTTCAGCTGCTCTTACAGTATTGTGCAATACCTGCCGGAGAGTAACCGGATGCAGGGGGGGGGGGGTGAGGGAAGAGAGCTGTTTGAGAGGGATCAAGAAGGGATCAGGGGGGCAGTAAGTGTCAGGTGGGAGGGTAATCTCTACACTAAAGTTAAATTAACCTTACAAGCTACCTGATTAACTCCTTCACTGCTGGGAATAATATAAAGTGTGGTGCGCAGCTGCCTTCTAGTAACCAAAAAGCAATGCCAAAGTCATATATGTCTGCTATTTCTGAACAAAGGGAATTCCAGAGAAGCATTTGCAACCATTTGTGCCATGATTGCACAAGCGGTTTGTAAGTAATTTCAGTGAGAAAACTAACGTTTGTGAAAAAGTTCACGATTATTTTTTATTTGATCGCATTTGGCGGTGAAATGGTGGCATAAAATATACCAAAATGGGCCTACATCAATACTTTGGGTTGTCTACTAAAAAAATATATATAGTTTTGATAGGTTATTAAAAAAACAAGGCTCTATTTCTGTAGTGATGGTAAAAATGCTAAAAATGCTCTGGGCATTTGGGGAAGTTTTAGTCTGAAATGCCTGGTCCTTAAGGGGTAAAATTGTATGCTCTATCTTAATCATGAAATACAATGTTGTGGTTTATGTCTATTTAATGCTGCAAACCTTTTTTAGCACACACTGCAGTAAGCATTATTAGAACGCTTATTGTGCTTGTATTGCAAGTGCTGAGTTAAAGGGACAGTCTATAACGTATTAATCCTTAAGCCTTACCTTAGGTTGAGTACCGAACAGCCTCCTGCACCCCTTTTCCCATATTGCAGCAGGAATTGTAATCCAATTATTTTGAAAAATATTAAGTATTTGGTCATTTTTAAATGTCCGCCAATCTCCTCTCCCCTGCTCCTTCTTGCTACCAAAACCGCTGTTACATTCCTGCTTTTTTTTAAATAAAGATACCAAGAGAACGAAGAAAAATTGATAAAAGGAGTAAATTAGAAAATTGCTTAAAATTGCATTTTCTATCAAAAGCATGACAGAAAAAAAATTTGGGTCTCATATCCCTTTTATTCTTGACTTTAGTGTCCCTTTAAGAGACAAGATCTGTGCAAATCCATATCTTAACGCCTTTCAAGTCCCTTTAAACAAAGGATCCGAATGTACATCCCTTATTTTTACCATTATATTAAAGGGACACTGAACCCAAAAAAATTATTTTGTGATTCAGATAGAGCATGCAATTTTAAACAACTTTCTAATTTACTCCTATTATCAAATTTTCTTCATTCTCTTGGTATGTTTATTTGAAAAGCAAGAATGTAAGTTTAGATGCCGGCCCATTTTTGGTGAACAACCTGGGTTGTCCTTGCTGATTGGACAGCACCAATAAACAAGTGCTGTCCATGGTTCTGAACCAAAAATGTGCTGGCTCCTTAGCTTAGATGCCTTCTTTTTCAAATAAAGATAGCAGGAGAACGAAGAAAAATTGATAATAGGAGTAAATTAGAAAGTTGCTTAAAATTGCATGTTCAATCTGAATCATGAAAGAAAAAATTTGGGTTCAGTGTCCCTTTAATTGTTTAACCCCTTAATGACCAAGGACGTGCAGGGTACGTCCTCCAAAAAAATCTCCTTAACGACCAAGGACGTACCCTGCACGTCTTTGGTCTTTGAAAGCAGTGGAAGCGATCCTGATCGCTTCCAGCTGCTTTCATGTTATTGCAGTGATGCCTCGATATAGAGGCATCCTGCAATAACTTTTTTAAGCAGTCCGAAGCAGAGAGAGCCACTCTGTGGCCCTCTCTGCATCGGCTATTGATGGCTATGATCGTTGGTGGGTGGGAGCGTGTCCAGGGAGGTGAGTAGGTGGCCATCAGTAGAGGAGGGGGGCGGGATCGCGTGCGCACGCGTGCACGTGCACGGGTGCGTGCGCGCGTGCACGGAGCGCGCGTGCGTGCACGTCTGAAACGCCATAAGTTAGCATTTAAGTTAAAGAGGCACAAGGTGGGACTCAGGGGGAGAGAGGGTGGGAATAAAAAATATTAATGATCTGGGAGAGGGTGGGGGGTTGGGTGTTAAGGGGGGTAAGCTACACTACAGAAAAACTCAAAATAAACATTTGATTTAAAACTGGGTACTGGCAGACAGCTGCCAGTACCCAATATGGTGCACAATAAGGCAGAGGAGGGGGGTAGAGAGCTGTTTGGGGGGGATCAGGGAGGTTGGGGCTTAGGGGGGGGGGGGTCCTACACAGCAGAATTATTATTTTTTTTTAAAACAAAACAAAACAAAACTTTTATTTTAGTACTGGCAGACTTTCTGCCAGTACTTAAGATGGCGGGGACAATTGTGGGGTGGGGGAGGGAAGACAGCTGTTTGGGAGGGATCAGGGGGTGTGATGTGTCAGGTGGGAGGCTGATCTCTACACTAAAGCTAAAATTAACCCTGCAAGCTCCCTATAAGCTACCTAATTAACCCCTTCACTGCTAGCCATAATACACGTGTGATGCGCAGCAGCATTTAGCGGCCTTCTAATTACCAAAAAGCAACACCAAAGTCATATATGTCTGCTATTTCTGAACAAAGGGGATCCTAGAGAAGCATTTACAACCATGTGTGCCATAATTGCACAAGCTGTTAGTAAATAATTTCAGTGAGAAACATAAAATTGTGAAAAATGTTTGCGTTTTTTTCAATTTGATCGCATTTGGCGGTGAAATGGTGGCATGAAATATACCAAAATGTGCCTAGATCAATACTTGGGGTTGTCTACTGCACTACACTAAAGCTAAAATTAACTCTGCAAGCTCCCTACATGCTCCCTAATTAACCCCTTCACTGCTGGGCATAATACACGTGTGGTGCGCAGTGGCATTTGGCAGCCATCTAATTACCAAAAAGCAATGCCAAAGCCATATATGTCTGCTATTTTTGAACAAAGGGGATCCCAGAGAAGCATTTACAACCATTTATGCCATAATTGCACAAGGTGTTTGTAAATAATTTCAGTGAGAAACCTAAAATTTGTGAAAAAGTGAACGATTTTTTTTATTTGATGGCATTTGGCGGTGAAACAGTGGCATGAAATATACCAAAATGGGCCTATATCAATACTTTGGGATGTCTTCTAAAAAAAAATATATACATGTCAAGGGATATTCAGGGATTCCTGAAAGATATCAGTGTCCCAATGTAACTAGCGCTAATTTTGAAAAAAAGTGGTTTGGAAATAGCAAAGTGCTACTTGTATTTATGGCCCTATAACTTGCAAAAAAAGCAAAGAACATGTAAACATTGGGTATTTCTAAACTCAGAACAAAATTTAGAAACTATTTAGCATGGGAGTTTTTTTGGTGGTTGTAGATGTGTAACAGATTTTGGGGATCAATGTTAGAAAAAGTGTGTTTTTTCAATTTTTTTCTTCATATTTTATAATTTTTTTTATAGTAAATTATAAGATATGATGAAAATAATGGTATATTTAGAAAGTCCATTTAATGGCGAGAAAAACGATATATAATATGTGTGGGTACAGTAAATGAGTAAGAGGAAAATTACAGCTAAACACAAACACTGCAAAAATGTAAAAATAGCCTTGGTCCCAAACGGACAGAAAATGGAAAAGTGCTGTGGTCATTAAAGGGTTAAAGGAACATAAAACCCAAAATATTTCTTTCATGATTCAGATAGAGAATACAATTTTTTTTTAAAGTTTCCAATTTACTTCTATTATCTAATTCACTTTGTACTCATATTATTCTTTGTTGAAGAGATTCTAGATAGGTAGCGTGCACAACATGTCTGGAGCACTACATGAGAGGAAGTAGTGCTTCCCTCTAGTGTTGCTAATGTATAACATTGTTGCAAGACTGCTGCAATATAGTGCTGCAGACGTGCACACGCCTGAGATTACAACTCTGCTTTTAGAAAAAGGATAACAAGAAAATGAAGACAATTTTAAAGTTGTTTAAAATTGTAGGTTCTATGTGAATCATAAGGAATTTTTTTTTTGTGGGGGGGTTATGTCCCTTTAAATACTGAAGATATAAGTGTAAAAGTGTAGGTTCTATAAAGTAATGGGAACTGCCATGTGTGAACTAGTTTTCTATTTATCTCTGTCTTCTGCTGAGAACAGTTAGGGAAATTTATATAAACCAGACAATAAAACAGAGTTTGTTTAAACAAGACTGTGTTGAAACCCACACAGCCTTGTTAGGATGGGCTACATTATCGTCTGTTTTATATATCTGTCCCTAATTGTTCACAGCAGGACTGTGAGATAAGGTGTAAACTTAAGTTAAACAAGAAGGCTCCTATTACTTTATAGATACTCAGTAAATTTAGAAAACCAACAATTTAAAGAGTTAAATTATAGGAAAAGGGGACAAAATAAAATATTGAAAGTATATTACAGTGTTTTTATTACTATATAACAATCTCAAACTGTTTCATTTTCCTTTAAAGTGTTGTGAAGCAGCTGGAACCACACGAGTAGTTTAAGGCTGGGACCACACGAGTAGTTTAAGGCTGGGACCACACGAGTAGTTTAAGGCTGGGACCACACGAGTAGTTTAAGGCTGGGACCACACGAGTAGTTTAAGGCTGGGACCACACGAGTAGTTTAAGGCTGGGACCACACGAGTAGTTTAAGGCTGGGACCACACGAGTAGTTTAAGGCTGGGACCACACAAGTAGTTTAAGGCTGGGACCACACGAGTAGTTTAAGGCTGGAACCACACGAGTAGTTTAAGGCTGGGACCACACAAGTAGTTTAAGGCTGGGACCACACGAGTAGTTTAAGGCTGGAACCACACGAGTAGTTTAAGGCTGGGACCACACGAGTAGTTTAAGGCTGGGACCACACGAGTAGTTTAAGGCTGGGACCACACGAGTAGTTTAAGGCTGGGACCACACGAGTAGTTTAAGGCTGGAACCACACGAGTAGTTTAAGGCTGGGACCACACGAGTAGTTTAAGGCTGGGACCACACGAGTAGTTTAAGGCTGGGACCACACAAGTAGTTTAAGCAGTCACGAGTCTGTCACTTTACAGTCAATACAGCTGGAGCTTCCTGAAGCTGTGACGTATATATATGTGTGATGCGGTATGATGGGCTTCATATCGTATGATGTATATATACATTGTATTCGATTAAGGGATTAAGAACTTGATATGCTGGCTGGGGGAACATGGCCCCCTTTTCCCCCCACCATATGTTTTTTAAAGGGACAGTTAAAGGGACAGTCAACACCAGAATTGTTGTTGTTTTATAGATAGATAATCCCTTAATTACCCATTCCCCAAGTTTTGTATAACCAACACAGTTATATTAATATACTTTTTACCTCTGTGATTACCTTGTATCTAAGCCTCTGCAGACTGCAGCCTTATTTCAGTTCTTTTGACAGACTTGCATTTTAGCCAATCAGTGCTCTCTCCTCTGTATATTTATGTGCATGAGCTCAATGGTATCTATATGAAACACATGAGCTAACACCCTCTAGTGGTGAAAAACTGTCAAATGCAGAGGCGGTCTTCCAGGTCTAAGAAATTAGCATATGAACTTCCTAGGTTTAGCTTTCAACTAAGAATACCAAGAGAACAAAGCTGGAAAGTTGTTTAAAATGACATGCCCTATTTGAATCATGAAAATTTTTTTGGGGCTTGACTGTCCCTTTAAGTAAAAAAAAAAACTTTCATGATTTAAATAGGGTATGCAATTTTAAACAACTTCCCAATTTAGTTTTATCACCAATTTTTCTTTGTTCTCTTGTTATTCTTAATTGAAAGCTAAACCTAGGAGGTTCATATGCTAATTTCTTAGACCTTGAAGACTGCCTCTAATCGGAATGCATTTTGACCACTAGAGGGCGTTAGTTCATGTGTTTCATATAGATAACATTGAGCTCATGCACGTGAAGTGACCTAGGAGTGAGCACTGATTGGCTAAAACGCAAGTCTGTCAAAAGAACTGAAATAAGGGGGCAGTCAGCAGAAGGTTAGATACAAGGTAATAACAGAGGTGTATTATAACTTTGTTGGTTATGCAAAACTGGGGAATGGGTAATAAAGGAGTTATATTTCTTTTTAAACAACAAAAATTCTGGTGTTGACTGTCCCTTTAAGTCAAGTTCAGCTGCATTTATGGGGGTTTAGTTAGGGGACTCATTGCCGTTTACATAAATAGAATGTAAATAAAGTGACCTTTTAAATGTTGCTACTACATCTGTGTCGTGTCTTTATTTGGAAATGGGAAAAGGGTGGATCAAAGAGTAGGATAGCTATAGTGGGAAATAGTCTCATACTGTGACCAGTTGGCCCTAAAACACTTATGCTATTTAATTTCAGAAACCCGGTCATTTCCACACTTGAACGGATTAAAAACACTTAAACGCAGCAAACTAAGTAAAATTCAAGAGGAAATAGAAGAAGATTACAACCCAATATTTATATTGACTAACAAGTCAAAATACTAACCTTGAATAATCTAAGATCGTTCTATAGCAGAGCTGAATTATCATAAAACAGATTGAGATCTGTGTATATCCTAAAAGGGCTATTTAATTAAAAATAGTTTTCATAAAAATTTGTTTAAAAAAATTTCTGGCAAGTATTTTAAAATAATTTTCAAAAATAAGCAAAAGCACTGTGCTCCACCCCCCTTATCAGTGTTTAGACACAGGCATTGGCCTCTATTTAACAAGCTGTCTACATTCCTGCATTCGCCGGCCCCAATACGCTCGCCTAAGCTCGCCGCTGCGGACCTGAATACGTTTGCCAAATTTATCAAGAAAGCTGTCAAAAAGCCACGCACCAAGTACGGTGCTTCTTCGCAGCTTTCTTGCTAGCCAGTCACTAAGCACCCACACTATACTATACAGTTATACCCCCTAAACCACCACTCCTGGAGCCCCCCGCAACTAAATAAACGTATTAACCCTTGATCGGAACAGCCAATAGAATGCAAGGTCAATCCTATTGGCTGATTGCATCAGCCAATCGGATTTTTCCTACCGTAATTCCAATGGGCTGATAGAATCCTATCAGCCAATCGGAATTCAAGGGACGCCATCTTGGTTGACGTCATTTAAAGGAACCTTCATTCAGTGTTAGGACGTCGTTAGAAGAGGATGGCTCTGTGTCGACTGGATTGAAGATGGACCCGCTCCGCTCCGGTTGATTGAAGATAGAAGATGCCGCTTGGATGACCTCTTCTGCCCGGATTCGATGAAGACTTCTGGCCGGATCGGATGAAGACTTGTGCCCGGCTGGGTGAAGACGTCTCAAGGTAAGGTGATCTTCAAGGGGGTAGTGTTAGGTTTTTTTAAGGGGGGTTTGGGTGGTGGGTTTTAATGTTGGGGGGGTTGTATTTCTTTTATTTACAGGTAAAAGAGCTGATTACTTTTGGGAAATGCCCCGCAAAAGGCCCTTTTAAGGGCTATTTGTAATTTAGTTTAGGGTAGGGAATTTTATTATTTTGGGGGGCTTTTTTATTTTATTAGGGGATTAGATTAGGTGCAATTAGTTTAAACTTCTTTTAATTTTTTTTATTTTCTGTAATTTAGAGTTTGTTTTAGTTAATTTTATTTAATTGTTAGGTAATTGTAGTTAATTAATTTAATTTATTTAATTGTAGTATAGTGTTAGGTGTAATTGTAACTTAGGTTAGGATTTATTTTACAGGTAATTGTGTATTTATTTTAGCTAGGTAGCTATTAAATAGTTAATAACTATTTAATAGCTATTGTACCTAGTTCAAATAAATACAAAGTTTCCTGTAAAATAAAAATAAACCCTAAAATAGCTACAATGTAACTATTAGTTATATTGTAGCTATATTAGGGTTTATTTTATAGGCAAGTATTTATTTTGTAATAGGATTAATTTATTTAATTATAGGAAAATGTATTTAGATTAATTTAAATAATATTTAAGTTAGGGGGTGTTAGGGTTAGACTTAGGTTTAGGGGTTAATAGATATAATGTATGTGGCGGGGGTGTAAGGGGGGCAGATTAGGGGTTAATAAATGTAATGTAGGTGGCGGTGGGCTCCGGGAGCGGCGGTTTAGGGGTTAAACAATTTATTTGCGGCGGGGTCCGGGATCGGCAGGATAGGGGTTAATAACTTTATGTAGGTGGCGGCGGTATAGGGGGCGGTATAGGGGGCGGCAGATTAGGGGTTAATAGGTATAATGTAGGTGGCGGCGGGGTCCGGGAGCGGCGGTTTAGGGGTTAATAAATGTATTATAGTTGCGGCGGGGTCCGGGAGCGGCGGTTTAGGGGTTAATAAGTATAAAGTAGCTGGCGGCGGTGTAGGGGGGCAGATTAGGGGTGTTTAGACTCGGGGTACATGTTAGGGTGTTAGGTGCAGACACTTCCCATAGAAATCAATGGGATATCGGGCAGCAGCGAACATGAGCTCTCGCTGCTGTCAGACTCCCATTGATTCCTATGGGATCCGCCACCTCCAGGGCAGCAGATTGAACACCAGGTACGCTGGGCTGGAATAGTGGCGAGCGTACCTGGTTGTTCTTTGATAACTTCCAAAAGTAGTCAGATTGTGCCGAACTTGTGTTCGGAACATCTGGAGTGACGTAACCATCGATCTGTGTCGGACTGAGTCCGGCGGATCGTAGGAAACTTAAAAGAAAGGGTTATTAATGGCGAGGTACTGCTGTATAAATTTGCAGGTAAAGTAATTAAAGTACATATTATATTTTGTCTCTATCCCAACTTGTTTTATGTCCCTTTAAATTCTACACTTTTGCTCTGAAAATTACGTAAATATGAAGAGAGGAAATGCTAAGCTCCTTTTATAGCGGGATCTGTTTTTAACTTTATCTTTACAGTAATTATCAAAGCGCAGCGTGGTATCATATTTTGTCTTGCATTAGAACAAAAGTTAATATATTTATATATATATATAAATAGGACATGTCATTTTAAACAACTTTCCAATTTACTTTTATCACCAATTTTGCTTTGTTCTCTTGGTATTCTTAGTTGAAAGCTAAACCTAGGTAGGCTCATATGATAATTTCTAAGCCCTTGAAGGCCGCCTCTTATCACATCCTTTTTTTTTTTTGCTTTTCACAACAGGGGAGAGCTAGTTCATGTGAGCCATATAGATAACATTGTGATCACGCTTGTGGCAGACACTGCATTAATTGGCTAAAATTAAATCAATAGATAATAAATAAAATATCATGTGATCAGGGGGCTGTTAGAAGATGCTTAGACACAAGTTAATCACAGAGGTAAAAAACAAAATGTATGCTTACCTGATCATTTTCTTTCTTTCTGGATATGGTGAGTCCACGGCATCCTCAATTACTTTTTGGAATATCACTCCTGGCCAGCAGGAGGATGTAAAGAGCACCACAGCAAATCTGTTAAGTTTCACTCCCCTTCCCACAATCCCCAGTCATTTGACCGAAGGGAAATGGAGAAAAGGAGTAACACAAGGTGTAGAGGTGCCTAGTTTAAAGAAATTTATCAGGTAAGCATACATTTTGTTTTCTTTCCTAAGATATGGTGAGTCCACGGCATCCTCAATTACTGTTGGTAACCAATACCCAAGCTAAAGGACACGGAGGACTAGGTAAGGAACAAGACAGGTGGACCTAAACAGAAGGCACCACAGCTTGAATAATTTTTCTCCCAAAAGAATCCTCAGCAGAAGCAAAAGTATAAAATTTGGAAAAAGTATGCAAAGAGGACCAAGTTGCAGCCTTGCAAATCTGTTCCACAGAATCTTCATTTTTGAAAGCTCAAGAAGAAGAAACAGCCCTATTGGAGTGAGCTGTGATTCTCTCAGGAGACTGCAAACACACGCCAAACAAATTATACTTCTCAACCAAAGAGAGAGAGAAGTTGCAGTAGCTTTCTGGCCTTTACGTTTCTCAGAAAAACAAACAAACAGAGAAGAAGACTGGAGACAATCCTTAATCGCCTGCAAATAGAATTTAAGAGCGTACACAAAATCCAGGTTGTGCAACAAATGTTCTTCATGAGAAGGAGGATTAGGACAGAGAGAAGGAACAACAATTTCCTGATTGATATTTCGAACCAAAACAACCTTAGGAAGGAAACCAAACTTAGTACGAAGGACTGCCTTATCTGCATGAAAAATGAGATAAGGGGGAATCACACTGCAAAGCTGAGAGTACACACTGCAAAAATGAGACAAGGGAAATCACACTGCTTCTGCTGAGGCTTCTTTTGGGAGCAGAAGAGATAGCAGTAAGAAAAAAAACCTTCCAAGTTAACATCTTAATATCTATGGAATGCAATGGCTCAAACGGAGCCTGCTGCAGAACTTTAAGAACAAGATTAAGGCTCCAGTGTGGAGCAACAGACTTAAACACAGGCCTGACAAAAAGATTGCACATCCGGCACTTCCTCCAGACGCTTGTGCAGACAGTGCAGCAAAATAGACAAAGCAGAAATCTGACCCTTCAGAGAACTGACAGACAAACCCTTCTCCAGACCTTCCTGGAGAAAAGATAAAATCCTTGGAATCCTGACCCTACTCCAAGTGTAGCCTTTGGATTCACACCAATAAAGATATTTACGTCATATTTTATGGTAAATCTTTCTAGTAACAGGCTTGCGAGCCTGAATCATGTTCTCAATGACCAAATCAGAAAATCCACGCTTAGACAGAACTAAGCGTCCAAGCAGTCAGCTTCAGAGAAACGAGATTTGGGTGAAGGAAGGGACCCTGAAGTAGTAGGCCCTTCCTTAGAGAAAGTCTCCAAGGAGGAAGAGATGACATCTCCACTACGTCTGCATACCAGATCCTGTGAGGCCACGCAGGAGCTATTAGAATCACTGATGCTCTCTCCTGATGATATGAGCAATGACTCGTGGAAGTAGAGCAAACAGAGGAAACAGGTATGCTAGATTGAAATCCCACGGAACCGCCAGAGCATCTATCAGAGCGGCCTGTGGATCTCTTGACCTTGAACCATACCTTGGAAGCTTGGCATTTTGCCGAACTGCCATCAGATCTAACTCAGGCACCCCCCATATGAGGGTTAAGCTGGAAAACACCTCTGGATGGAGTTCCCACTCCCCGTGATGAAAAGTCTGTCTGCTCAGGAAATCCACTACCCAGTTGTCCACTCCTGGAATGTGGATGGCAGATAGACAGCAATTGTAAAATCCGTTCACTGAATGATCCGAGCCACCTCCTTCATGGCTAAGGAACTTTGAGTCCCTCCCTGGTGGTTGATGTAAGCTATTGAGGTTATGTTGTCTGACTGAAACCTGATAAACCGGGCTAAGGGCAGTTGAGGCCAAGCCATCAAGGCATTGAAAATCGCTCTCAACTCCAATACAGGGAGTGCAGAATTATTAGGCAAATGAGTATTTTGACCACATCATCCTCTTTATGCATGTTGTCTTACTCCAAGCTGTATAGGCTCGAAAGCCTACTACCAATTAAGCATATTAGGTGATGTGCATCTCTGTAATGAGAAGGGGTGTGGTCTAATGACATCAACACCCTATATCAGGTGTGCATAATTATTAGGCAACTTCCTTTCCTTTGGCAAAATGGGTCAAAAGAAGGACTTGACAGGCTCAGAAAAGTCAAAAATAGTGAGATATCTTGCAGAGGGATGCAGCACTCTTAAAATTGCAAAGCTTCTGAAGCGTGATCATCGAACAATCAAGCGTTTCATTCAAAATAGTCAACAGGGTCGCAAGAAGCGTGTGGAAAAACCAAGGCGCAAAATAACTGCCCATGAACTGAGAAAAGTCAAGTGTGCAGCTGCCAAGATGCCACTTGCCCCCAGTTTGGCCATATTTCAGAGCTGCAACATCACTGGAGTGCCCAAAAGCACAAGGTGTGCAATACTCAGAGACATGGCCAAGGTAAGAAAGGCTGAAAGACGACCACCACTGAACAAGACACACAAGCTGAAACGTCAAGACTGGGCCAAGAAATATCTCAAGACTGATTTTTCTAAGGTTTTATGGACTGATGAAATGAGAGTGAGTCTTGATGGGCCAGATGGATGGGCCCGTGGCTGGATTGGTAAAGGGCAGAGAGCTCCAGTCCGACTCAGACGCCAGCAAGGTGGAGGTGGAGTACTGGTTTGGGCTGGTATCATCAAAGATGAGCTTGTGGGGCCTTTTCGGGTTGAGGATGGAGTCAAGCTCAACTCCCAGTCCTACTGCCAGTTTCTGGAAGACACCTTCTTCAAGCAGTGGTACAGGAAGAAGTCTGCATCCTTCAAGAAAAACATGATTTTCATGCAGGACAATGCTCCATCACACGCGTCCAAGTACTCCACAGCGTGGCTGGCAAGAAAGGGTATAAAAGAAGAAAATCTAATGACATGGCCTCCTTGTTCACCTGATCTGAACCCCATTGAGAACCTGTGGTCCATCATCAAATGTGAGATTTACAAGGAGGGAAAACAGTACACCTCTCTGAACAGTGTCTGGGAGGCTGTGGTTGCTGCTGCACGCAATGTTGATGGTGAACAGATCAAAACACTGACAGAATCCATGGATGGCAGGCTTTTGAGTGTCCTTGCAAAGAAAGGTGGCTATATTGGTCACTGATTTGTTTTTGTTTTGTTTTTGAATGTCAGAAATGTATATTTGTGAATGTTGAGATGTTATATTGGTTTCACTGGTAAAAATAAATACTTGAAATGGGTATATATTTGTTTTTTGTTAAGTTGCCTAATAATTTTGCACAGTAATAGTCACCTGCACACACAGATATCCCCCTAAAATAGCTAAAACTAAAAACAAACTAAAAACTACTTCCAAAAATATTCAGCTTTGATATTAATGAGTTTTTTGGGTTCATTGAGAACATGGTTGTTGTTCAATAATAAAATTAATCCTCAAAAATACAACTTGCCTAATAATTCTGCACTCCCTGTATGTTTATGGGGAGAGCAGATTCCTCCTGAGACCAAAGTCCCTGTGCCTTCAACGAATCCCAGACTGCTCCCCAGCCCATCAGGCTGGTGTCCGTGGTATCAATCACCCAGGAAGGTCTCCGAAAACATGTCCCCTGAGACAGATGTTCCCAAGACAGCCACCACGGAAAAGATTCTCTTGTCGACTGATCTAGTCCTATCTTCTGAGACAGATCTGCTTAATCCCAGTTCCATTGACTGAGCATGCATAACTGCAGAGCTCTCAAATGGAATTGAGCAAAGGGGACGATGTCCATGGAAGCAACTATCAGACAATTACCTCCATACATTGGGCAACTGATGGTCAAACAGCAGAATGTAGAGAGAGGTAAGCGGAAAGAATCTTGTTTTTTCTGACCTCCGTCAGAAATGTTTTCATTGATAGGGAATCTATAATGGTTCCCAAGAAAACCACCCTTGTAGCTGGAACAAGGGAACTCTTTTCCAAATTTACCTTCCATTCGTGGGACCGAATAAAAGACAACAAGATCTCTGTGTGAGGTTTTGCTAGTTGAAAAGATAGCGCCTGCATTAGAATGTTGTCCAGATAGGGTGCCACAGCAATTCCCCGAGCACGAATCACTGCCGATAGAGCCCCCAGAACCTTTGAGAAAATTCTGGGAGCTGTGCATGACCGAATGGAAGAGCCACAAACTGAAAATGATTTTTCAGAAAGGAAAATCGTAGAAATTTGTAATGATCCCTGTGGATGGGGACATGAAGGTACCCATCCTTCAGGTCTATTGTCGTCATGAACTGACCCTCTTGTACTAAAGGAAGAATGGACCGGATAGTCTCCATTTTGAAGGATGGTACTCTTTAGATCTAGAATCGGTCTTTTTTGGGAACCACAAACAGATTGGAGTAGAATTCCAGACCCTGTTACTGAACTGGAACTGGAACAATCACTCCCAAGTAGGAAAGGTCTTGTACAAATTTCAAGAATGCCTCTCTTTTTAATTGGTCTGCAGATAATCTTGAGAGGTGGAACCTACCCCTGGGGGGAAAGGTCTTGAATTCTAACTTGTAACCGTGAGATCCGATATATTCTGCAAATAATATGGAAACAAATAAGCCTGCCAATACCTCCTTCACATTTATTTCACATTTTAAATTATGCTTACCTGATAATTTAATTGCCATCCTTACGAGGAGAGTCCATGGCTTCATTCATTACTTGAGGGAAATACAGAACCTGGCCACCAGGAGGAGGCAAAGACACCCCAGCCAAAGACTTAAATACCTCCCCCACTCCCCTCATCCCCCAGTCATTCTGCCCAGGGAACAAGGAACAGTAGGAGAAATATCAGGGTATAAATGGTGCCAGAAGGAAAAACAAAAGAAACGTAGGTCTGCCCAATGGAGAACCGGGCAGGAGCCATGAACTATCCTCGTAATGATGGAAATGAAATGATCATAATTTATGTTTTGCATCTTATTCGAGGAGAGGCCACAGTTTCATTCATTACTTGTGGGAAACAAATACCCAAGCTCTAGAGGACACTGAATGAAAAAAACAGGAGGGTAAAAGAAAGGCGGACCCTATTCTGAGGGCACCACAGCCTGCAAAACCTTTATCCCAAAAACAGCTTCAGCCGAAGCAAAAACGTCAAATTTGTAAAACTTAGTAAAAGTATGCAAGGAGGACCAGGTAGCTGCCTTACAAATCTGCTCCATAGAGGCCTCATTCTTAAAAGGTATAGTGAAGAAGTTGAAGCAGCACCAACTTAAAGTATTCCTTATATTTTTATTGCATCAGAGACATATAAAAACAACAACGACGTTTCGGTCAGAACCTGACCTTAATCATGTTATACAAATAAATGACAGAACCACTCCTTATGTAGCCATAATAGGCAGGGTTACTACCTGTACAGGTGTGAGACTAATAATTAACCCTCTGTGTCTATACATCAGGGAGACTTTCCTTCATGCTCCCTCTAGTGGTTAAGTCAATTTCCTCTTATCAACTTATAGTAACCTGGAAGATACAATATAACATACATATTCATCAGTATAGTGATCACCTTGAGTTAGTACATACATATAAATATATACAAAATTTACATAGTCTGTCAAAACATACAATATGTTATTCATAATCTTAATAATTCATAGTCATTCACAAAAGAAAATGAGAAACTTAAACAAAACTCCTATACAGCTTTTCTCTAATAGGTAGAGACAATGACATACTAGTTTTATAGAGTGTCAATACAGTTGTTCTAATGATTATTGAAGGGTAATTTGCCAATCTATTTCCTTATTCATTCCATGGGGTATAAGTGATTGTAAGGTGTATATCCAGTATGTTTCTCTTGATTTTAAAATTTGCTGTCTATCACCCCCTCTCCTAGGTTTTCTTATCTGTTCTATAACCTGATATCTCAACTGAGAAATAGTATGTCCTGCCTGTAGAAAGTGGTTTGATACAGGGGCATCCCTATTATTACAACGTATATTGGACTTATGTTCTACAATCCGGTCCCTTATCCTTCTGGTGGATTCACCTATATAAATCTTAGAACACGGACATTTAATTAAATATATTACATAATCCGTGTTACATGTAAAGAAACCTGGAATTTTGAATTTTCTGCCAGTCAGTGGGTGTGAAAAGGAATCCCCTTTGATTATATTGCCACAATTGCAGCAGCCCAAGCATGGAAAACAACCTAGTTTGGGGGTAGAGATATATGTCTGTGTTTGTTTCTTGCCAGTACCCAAGTCTGTTCTTACTAGGGCATCCTTTAGGTTCCTACATCTCCTGTATGCAGGCATGGGGGGCACCTCAAATTCCTTTATCTTTGGATTGAGGTTCTTAATAATAGGCCAATGTCTTTTAATCACCTTATTAATCTCTGTACTTAGTGTGTTATATTGAGAAACAAATACCATACGTTTATCATCCTGTTTATCTTTCACTTTAGTACCCCTAAGGATAGAATGTCTAGGAATCTTGTTAACCTCTTCAATCTGTTTCTGTATTAGGGATTTAGGGAAGCCCCTTTCAATAAACATATTTCCCATTTCCATTAGTCTGGTCTGTACCTTGTCCTCATCTGAGACTATTTTCCTCACTCTCAATAATTGACTCTTAGGTAGACTTCTTATAAGTGGTGGTGGATGAGCACTCTCAAACCTTAAGAGACTATTTCTATCACTTTCTTTTCTATAAATATCCACCTCAAGAAGCCTCCCATTTTTATCACAGTAGTGTCAAGGAAAGCTATTGACTCTTCACTAAATGTGAGTTTAAATTTGATGTGTCTAGTGGATACATTAAGATCTGCTACAAATTCCTGTAGGGAGTCGATGTCACCCCCCCCCCCATATGCCAAATACATCATCTATGTACCGGAACCAACATAATCCATACTGTAAAAACAGTTTATTCTTGTACACAAACTTCTCCTCATATATACTCATGAAGATGTTGGCATATGTGGGGGCGACATTCAACCCCATAGCAGTACCCTGACACTGTAAGTAGTATTGATCCTTGAAGAGAAAATAATTACAGTACAGTACCAATTGGAGTAATTCCAATATAAATTCACATTGAATTGTAGATAATATACCATTCGTGCAAATAGCCTGTTTAATTGCTCCAAGGCCACTCACATGAGTGATTGACGTATATAAGCTGTTTATATCAAGGGTATATAAAATGAATTTATCACTCTCCATCCCCAATTCCTCCAGTTTAGTAAGGAAGTCTCCTGTATCTTTAAGGTAGGACATTGTCTGCATGGCCAGTGGTCTGAGAACTTTATCTAAATAGATAGAAACATTTGTCAATAGTGAGTTTGTACTAGGAGAGGGGGTGATAGACAGCAAATTTTAAAATCAAGAGAAACATACTGGATATACACCTTACAATCACTTATACCCCATGGAATGAATAAGGAAATAGATTGGCAAATTACCCTTCAATAATCATTAGAACAACTGTATTGACACTCTATAAAACTAGTATGTCATTGTCTTTACCTATTAGAGAAAAGCTGTATAGGAGTTTTGTTTAAGTTTCTCATTTTCTTTTGTGAATGACTATGAATTATTAAGATTATGAATAACATATTGTATGTTTTGACAGACTATGTAAATTTTGTATATATTTATATGTATGTACTAACTCAAGGTGATCACTATACTGATGAATATGTATGTTATATTGTATCTTCCAGGTTACTATAAGTTGATAAGAGGAAATTGACTTAACCACTAGAGGGAGCATGAAGGAAAGTCTCCCTGATGTATAGACACAGAGGGTTAATTATTAGTCTCACACCTGTACAGGTAGTAACCCCGCCTATTATGGCTACATAAGGAGTGGTTCTGTCATTTGTTTGTATAACATGATTAAGGTCAGGTTCTGACCGAAACGTTGTTGTTGTTTTTATATGTCTCTGATGCAATAAAAATATAAGGAATACTTTAAGTTGGTGCTGCTTCAACTTCTTCACTATACCTTTTTGGGGTGAGTGCAAGGACCCCACTAGCGTGCACCTTTGGTCTGGTTGACGAGTGCTGGGTTTCTCTGTTCTTCCTCATTCTTAAAAGCCCAAGAAGAAGCCACAGCTCTAGTTGAGTGAGCTGTAATCCTTTGATGAGGCTCACGTCCCGCTGTCTCATAGGCCAAATGAATCATGCTCCTCAGCCAAAAGGACAGAGAAGAGGAAGAAGCATTCTGCCCCTTGCACTTCCCTGAATTGACAACAAACAAAGGTGAAGTTTGTCTGAAATCCTTTGTAGCCTGAAGATAGAATTTCAAGGCTCAAACCACATCCAAGTTGTGAAGTAACAGTTCCCTTGAAGGAGGAGGATTAGGACACAAGGAAGAAATCACAATTTCCTGATTAATGTTGCGATCAGACACCACCTTAAGGAGAAATCCCAGAGCAGTGTGAAGGACGGTCTTATCCGCATGGAAAACCAGGTAAGGAGGTTCACATTGCAAGGCCGCTAATTAAAACACCCTGTGTGCCGAAGCAATGGCCAGTAGAAAAAGAACCTTCCAAGACAGAGTCTTAATGTCAAGAGAATGCATAGGCTCGAACGGAGCCCCCTGCAAAACCCTCAGAACCAGATTCAAACTCCAAGGAGGAGCAGAACATCTAAACACAGGCCTGATCCTGGACAGAGATTGAACAAAAGACTGTATATCAGGGAGCTCAGCAAGTTTCTTGTGTAACAAAACAGATGGCGCCGAAATCTGTCCCCTTAAGGAACTGGCGGCAAGTCCCTTCTCCAAACCATCCTGGAGGAAGGAAAGAATTCTGGATACCCTGACCTTATGCCAGGAATACCCCTGAGATTCGCACCAGAGTAAGTAGGTCCTCCACACCTTATGATAGATGCGACGGGTGACCGGCTTTCTGGCTTGAATGAGAGTATCAATCACCCTCTCAGAAAATCCTCTTCTGGCTAAGACTAAACATTCAATATCCACACAATCAGACTCAGAGAATCTAGATTCTGATGCGCAAAGGGACCATGTACCAGCAGATCCCTGCGACAGGGCAACCTCCACAGAGGGGACGATGACATCGGTAACGGTGGAAATATGTAAACTAGGTTGAATCCCCACGTCACTGCTAAGGCATCTATCAGTTCTGCCTGGGGATCCCTGGACTGCTACCCTTATCTGGGTAGTTTGAAGTTGAGTCTGAATGCCATGAGATCTATCTCCGGAGTCCCCCAACTGTTGCAAATCTCTGCAAACCCTTCGGGTGAAGAGACCATTCCCCCGGATGAAATGACTATCTTCTGAGAAAATCCGCTTTCCAGTTGTCTACACCCAGGATGTGGATCGCTGATAGCAAGCAATCGTGGGCCTCTGCCCACTCCAGAATCTGAGACTCTTCCCTCATGGCTAGGGAGCTTCTCATTCCCCCTGATGGTTGATGTAAGTCACCGAGGTAATGTTGTCCAACTGGAATCTGATGAACCTGGACGACCCCAGGAGAGGCCAAGCCACCAGAGTGTTGAATATCGCTGAAGTTCCAGGATGTTGATCGTGAGAAGAGACTCTTTCCGATTCCACCTGCCCTGTGCCTTTCTGGCACCCCAAACTGCTCCCCAACCTGAGAGACTCGCGTTCGTAGTCACAATCTGCCAAGATGGTCTGAGGAAGGATTTCCCCTGGGACAGCTGATCTGGACGTAGCCACCAAGAAAGAGATTCCCTCGATCAGTTGTCCAGAGAGATCAGTTGGGATAGGTCCGAAAGATTGCTGTTCCACTGCCTCAGTATGCATAGCTGAAGAGGCCTCAGATGGAATCTGGGGAATGGAGTGACATCTATAGTGGATACCATGAGCCCAATCACCTCCATGCACCGGGCCACTGATGGCCTTGAAGAGGATTGAAGGGCAAGACAACTGGAGATAATCTTGCAACGTCTCTGGTCCAATAGGAATATCTTCATGGCTATGGAGTCGATTATCGTGCCCAGAAACTCCACTCTGGTATTGGGAACCAGAGAACTCTTTCCTGAGTTTATCTTCCAACCATGAGATTGCAGATGAAGGAGAAGGGCTCTCGAATGTTCCTCTGTCACCCGGTAGGACGGAGCCTGAACCAGGAATTCGTCCAGATAAGGAGCTGCTGCTATTCCTCTGGATCTATACCGCGAGAAGAGCTCCCAGAACTTTCGTGAAGATTCTTGGAGCAGTAGCCAGCCCGAAGGGAAGAGCTACAAACTGGAAGTGCTGATCCAGAAATGTGAACCTTAAGACCCTAAAGTGATCCTTGTGTATTGGCATGAAGGTAAGCATCTTTCAAGTCTATCGTAGTCATAAACTAACCCTCTTAAATTAGGGGCAGTATGGACCTTATTGTCTCCATTTTGAACGATGAAATCGACAGAAACTTGTTTAAGCACTTTAGATCTAGAATCGGACAAAACGTGCCCTCCTTCTTCGGTACCACAAACAGGTTTGAATAGTACCCTAGCCCCCTTTCTGCTAGAGAGGCATTCCGTTTCTCTGGTCTTTACGATAGATTTGATAAGAGGAATCTGCCCCTGGGACGATGAGTTTTGAAACCTATCCTTTAACCCTGTGCTACAACTTACAGAACCCAAGGATCCTGTACGTCTCTCATTCAAGCCTCCGCGAAAAGAAATAGTCTGCCCCCTACGAGATCCAGAGACAGATCGGGGGCCACCCCTTCATGCCAATTTTGTCTTGGTGGGCTTCTTGCTCTGCTTGGACTGCTCGGGTTTCGCGGCAGGTTGCGAACGTTGGGACTTGTTCAAACAAAAGGGACGAAAATTCTAATTCTTCTTATCCTGCGATAGAAAGGCACGCTTGCCCCCCGTAACCGTGGATATGATAGAGTCCAGGCCTGGCCAAAAAAGAATCTTTCCTTTAAACGGAAGAGAAAGCAATCTAGATGGCAGACCACAACTTCAACCACAGGGCCCTCCGGGCCAGAACAGAAAAGCCTGATGTCTTGGCATTCAAGCAAATTATCTGCATGTTAGCATTACAAATAAATGAATTAGCAACCCTCAGGGCCCTAATTCTTTCCTGTATCTCCTGAAGGGAGATTTCTGACAGAGTCTCACAAAAATAGGTAGCGGCTCTCGCCACCACAGTGACCGCGGCTGCAGGTTGAAAAACGAACCCGTGTGTTGAAACATCTTTCTTAACAGTGTCTCTAGTTTCTTATCCCTGGGTTCCATAAATGACGAACTATCCTCAAGCGGGATAGTGGTGCACTTAGCGAGCATGGAGATAGCTCCGTCTACCTTAGGGACAGATCCCCACAATTCTAGCTGAGAGTCTGGAACCGGGAACAATTTTTTGAATGAAGAAGAAGGGGAAAAAAAGATGATCCAAGTCTCTCCCATTAATTCTTAATAATATTCACCATCTTTACAGGAACCGGGAAAGTCTGGGGCACCACCCTGTTCTCATAAACCTCATCGAGCTTAGGAATAGAAGGTTCCTCCGGTAACTTTGGCTCCGGAACCTCTAGAGTAGCCAACACCTCTTTTAGTAAAAAACGTAAGTTCTCCATCCTAAACCTAAAGTCTGGTTCCTCCGCAGCCGGAGGTTTAGAGGCCGCAGATTCCGACCCAGAGAGAGAGTCCTCCGAAGTATCAGAATCCTCTGTATTAGCGGATGATCTAGTCTCAGATACATCCAACGGAGTAGACGACCCCTGGGAAGAATATTAATGTTTAACCTTTCGCTTGCACTAAAGACAGCTGACACCGCCGTTTGCAACTGCTCAGCAAAATCAGGTGGCAACATGGCCCCTCCCGCAGGAGGATTAGAAGTGCCCTGGGGAGCTGCATGTGTAATTAGAGATGAATGTAGGGAACGCACCTCGTGGGACGGAGAGCCCTCAGAGGTGGACGGCTCAGTGGTACTAAACATCTTATTTCTTTTAGATAACACTATTTTATCAAGGCATGTGGAACATAGTTGAGCAGGTGGGTATACCGAAGCCTCCTTACAATAAATACAGGCATTAGATTTTGGTATAGAGGGAGTACCCTCTAACATATCAGAGTCCTCCATAGCTTGTGCCTTTAATATGGACTTTAACAATAACAACCACCTCCTATGACCCAGGCCCACAGAGAAACTTGCTTTCGTCTCCTGCAACCGACGGTCAGGAAAGGAAGAGGAAGAAGCCACACCCGGTCACATGGAGTGCAGTGCAGGACCGCCCCTGCAGCCAAGAAAAAGCGCGCCAACTAAACAGGCTGCGCAGTAATCCAAGGAAGAAAAAGCCTGTCTGTTGCACATTGCACATCTCACACATGTCGCAGCAAAACACAATAAAGCAATCATGTATACATCCCCCTGTTCAATAATCACCTTCCGGAGATATTAACCCTTGATTTTATACAGATGAAAGGTGCCACACTGCGACCCTGTCTTCTTGCGTTATCATTACATATATAAAAATGAAACAATCTTACCAGAATCAATGCAGTGGAACAGGAACACAGCCTCTTAAGTTTGACAGTGTGTAGCAACACTCCTGACATGGACTTGACTGAAGAAAGCAGGCAGCGAAACTCGTCAACACTGATTGCTTAAGGAGCTGATAATATGATTTGGGATGGTTTCGCAGAAAGATTCTCTCTGCATCTCTGGACTCTAACCTTCATCCATGCTCTCACTGAGAGGCTGACAGGACTACTTAAAACTCCAGTCCCATCTCGAAGAGTACTACCCTCCATAAGAGACTACTCCGAAATCTTCTGACACATCTCTGCCAAACTCCTGTGATGAAAGGAAAAGAATGACTGGGGGATGAGGGGAGTGGGGGAGGTATTTAAGCCTTTGGCTGGGGTGTCTTTGCCTCCTCCTGGTGGACAGGTTCTGTATTTCCCACAAGTAATGAATGAAGCCGTGGACTCTTCTCGTATTAGATGGAAACAGAGACCACACTCTCATGAAGGTCCCCTGATGCGTGTGTTTAAAGGGATATGAAACACAAAATTTTTCTTTCATGATTCAGATAGAACATACAATTTTAGTTGAAATGGTTTTTATTGAACAGCATATATATAGTACAACACATCTTTTACAATTTCCATTACGACCTTCCCCCTCCCTTCTCTAGCAATAAGAGTCTTTTGAGTTCAGAGTTCATCACCTCAGTTGTGATTTAAGAGGCCTAGTCCAGCGGGCTAGCAGTCTCTATCTTTACACCTTGAACTTTGATTAATATGGATCAGGAAGTTATCACTTGCAGTGTGTGTTACATCTCATCTTTGAGATTGATTGAGAATAGAGGATGTGTCTGTAGAACTGTTGGAATGGTTCAGATTTCCCTGAGCATTCTTTTCCTCTATTTAGTGTAGCTGCATTTTTATAAAACTCATATAACACCCAATAAAACTCTCCCATCCCCCCTCCCCCTTTAAACTTAAACCTAAACAAAAACTTGCCTGTCTTCATTTTGATCCTGTCGCCGATCCAGGGAGAGAGCCCCTTTCAACCTAGATTTAAAAATGTCATATGGTGTCACCCCCTGTCCTTCGTCTCCCCATGTATACCCAAGCCTTCAATTGCCCATATTGATGCATTCCCTTTCCTAAATGATAGTTAATGGCCACTTAGTATCCAATAGTTCCATATCTTAAGATGTTGTTCATGGTTAGCTTGAATAAATGATGCCGACTCAGATAATCTATATGTAACCTTAATTTTCTCCATTACCTCCCCCCACGAGGGTATCCCCGTTTTCCAATATCGAGCTACACTTATCCTGGTGGCTGTGCAAAGTATGCGTATGAATGTGTTTGTTGCTGAATTGAATGGTTTCACTCGTTCATTTAATAGAGCTTGATTCATTGTTAAAGTAATATCTTCGGAGAGCACCTCGCTCAGTAGCCTAGATAGATTAGTCCATATTTGTTGTATCTGTGGGCAATCCCACCACATATGACTATATGTGCCTAATTCCTTGCATCCCCTGTAGCAATCCTTACTTCTATGTTGAGTATAGTGTGACGTGATAACCGGGGTTAAATACCACCTGAATACTGTTTTTATGCAGTTTTCCCTAAAGTCTGCACTAATCATACCCTTTCCTGAGTTATATAATGTCTCTTCCCATTCTTCCCTTGAGCGTACAGTGTTAGTGTCTCGTTCCCATTTGGCCATCAAAGGAGATTTTGAAATAGACTTGGTTGTTTGCAGTGTGAGATAGATAGTAGAAATTAGTTTTTTATGTCTGGAGTCAGTGCTGCATAGCTTTTCAATTGTAGTCAGGTTTTTCCTCTCTATTTGAGGCAATACCTTAGTGATCGCTGACGCTATTTGTAAGTACAAAAACCAATGCAATTTATCTGGTAGTATTTTTTCTTGTATCTGTTGATGTGTAGCTATTTTACCTTTGTGGAGAAAGTCCGCCACCCTGTAGAGCCCTTTATTCACCCATTTCCCTATTTGTCTATGGAAGTCTTGGCATATCAATGTCCTTAACGGTCTTTTTAGTGAGTCTGTTGGGAGCAGCCCTAATTTAGTGTTTAGTGAATACCACAATGACAACATTTCTTCTATAGTTTTTGGAGTGTTTGGCCTTTTCTGTTTATGCTTCTCTCTGTCCCATAATATATCATCTGGGTGTTCGTAGCCCATCATCAGGGCCTCAATCTTAACCCATGTCATAGTGTTATTTTTTTGCCCCAGCAGTGTAGTTTGCGCCAATCTTGCTGAATAGTAGTAATTAGTCAAATTTGGAACTCCAACTCCCCCAAGTTGTCTGTGTTGCATTAATACCTGTGAGGGTATTCTAGCTTTCTTGTTCCCTCTGAGAAAGCCAACCAAATCTGTCTGGAGTTTATTGAGTTCTGGTAAGGGGATTTTAATTGGCAGAGCCCTGAAGAGATATAATAGTCTTGGGAGGATATTCATTTTAATCGCTGTCAGTCGGCCGTACCATGAGAAACCTCCTCCCCTCCAATTTTTAATCTCTTTCCTAATACCCTTGTACAAAGGGACATAGTTCAGTTTATATAGTTGTGTATAGTCGTTAGAGATCTTAACTCCTAGGTATTTAATTGCCTCTTTGGCCCATATAAGTGAGAAATTGGTTTCAATTAGTTTTTTTGTGTGAGTTGGGAGGGCGATGGGTAATGCTTCACACTTGTCTTGGTTAATTTTGTACCCAGAAACAGTGGAATATTCTTGTATAATTTGATATAGATGTGGTAGGGATATTAGTGGTTTTGTGAGAGTGAGGAGAACGTCGTCTGCAAATAGTGAGATTTTGAATTCCTCCCCCCCTATTAGGATCCCATGTATTTCTGTAGCTAGGCGAATCCTTGCTGCTAGAGGTTCAATGCAAATTGCAAACAGGAGTGGCGACAGGGGACAGCCCTGCCTTGTGCCGTTTCTAATGTCTATCCTTTTAGATTGATAGCCCGCTGCTCTTATGTGTGCTGTGGGAAATGAGTATATACTTTTTAGAGCTTTAACAAAGGGTCCCTCAAATCCCATCTTGGCCATGACCTCTAGCATGTAGTCCCAATCTATTCTATCGAACGCCTTCTCCGCATCCAGCGATAGAAGCAGAGAAGGCGTCCGTGTTTTGTTTAAATAGTCAATCAGGGATATTGTGCGTCTAATATTGTCTGGGGCCTCTCGATCTAAAATAAACCCCACCTGGTCCGGATGAATTAGGGCTGGTAAATGTGTCTTAAGTCTGTTTGCCAAGATTTTAGTAAAAATCTTTATATCTTGATTAATCAAGGATATTGGTCTGTAGCTTTGGCATACTTTTGGGTTGCGACCTGGTTTGGGTATGACGATTATTTTAGCTTGTAAAATCTCTTTCGGGATTTCTTTTCCTTGTAGTATGTCGTTACAGAATTTAACTAAGTGGGGAGTTAGACTTGATTTAAAGAGTTTATAGTATTCCCCCGGGAATCCATCCGGACCAGCCGCCTTCCCTGGCTTAAGTTCCTTGATCGCTGTCAGGACCTCCCTAGCTGACACCTCTCCGTTTAGTGCATCATTAACTGTAGTATCTATTTGTGTGAGTTTGGAGTTGTCTAAAAAGGTATGTACCAGTTGTCTTTTCCGATCACTTTGGTCTGTTTTTTTCCCATCATATAGGTGGGCATAATATGTAGCAAATTCATCCGCTATCTCTTGTGGATTTGAGGTGTATGTGCCATCATTCCTCTGTATAGTTGGAATGGAGAAAGATTTAGTTTGTTCCCTGAGTTTATGTGCTAAAAATTTATCCGGTTTGTTGGAGTATAGAAAATAAAATGCTTTCAGCCTATGGGCTGCTCTAATAGACATCCCATTTAAGATCGTTGCTAATTCTAGTCTCTTAGCTTGTAATTCTTGGAATGTTGTATTTGATAATTGTTGTTGGTGCAGTTTAGTGAGGGCGTTTATCTGAGTCTGTAAGGAGTCAATTTGAGTCCTATTAGTTTTGGATATGATCGCTTTTTCTTTTATTAGTAACCCCCTTAAGTAGGGTTTGTGTGCCGCCCATGTATAGAGTGAGTTAGCTGTGGTACCCATATTCAGAGTCCAATATTCGTTTAAAGCTTGCGTGGTGGAGTCTAGTATGCCTGGTTTCTGTATTACGCTAGGATCATAACTCCATGATCTTGCTGAGCTAATGTGAAATGTATCTTTAATTGTCACCTGAACAATGGAGTGGTCAGACCACGCACACGCATGTATAGTGGATGATACCAAGTCTGGGATCCATATTTGGCTTAAGTAAACATAGTCCAATTTTGAGTATTTCTTATGTACATGTGAGTAGTAGGTGTAATCTAGTGTCTTCCCGTATAGGGTGTCCCATGAGTCCATAATGTTCTGTGAGAGAAAGACTTCTTTAATTTTTTTAACTATGGAGTTGTGCCTCATCTGCTTTTGAGTTAGTTTAGAGTTATTTTGTGGTTGGTGTGCATACATTTCAACATTGAAATCCCCTCCTAATATTATCCTATCTTGTGACCATTGTGTCAATAGGTATGAAATGTGGGAGAAGAATGAAATTTGTGTTTCGTTGGGTGCATATATATTGCATAGAGTAATATGTTTGTCTCTAAGCCTCCCTCTCACTATTAGGTATCTCCCGTCAGGGTCGCTAGTCATTTCCTCCATTACAAACCCTAGGGATCTATGTATTAGAATCGACACCCCTCTCTTTTTTTTGTCTGTAGTTGAATGGTAATGTTGTGTAAAACACTTTGTCCAGTATTTAGGGATCACATCTTTAGTGAAATGGGTCTCTTGCAAAAATGTTATGTTAGCTCTAAGTCGCAAGTATTGAGTCAATGCAGTCCTTCTTTTATGGTCTGTGTTGAGGCCCCTCACATTGTGTGAAATTAAATGTATGTCACCCGTCATTTACATACAGTTTGGTGTCGGGGGCTCTCCCCTCTGGATCCGCCACCTCATTGATCTTTTCCTTTCTCTCTTAGGGCTGATAGCTATGTCACCTTTCATTCTCTTTATCCCCTCCTTGAGTTTCACATGTACCTCGGATAAATGACATAGACAATCAAAAGCGAGCTTGCTCACAGGTAGGATACATATTAATCTTGGTTCAGCATTTCCTGCATCTTTTTTAAAGACAGTACAATTAATATAAAACAAGTTTCTTTCACAGTTTCTAACTACATGTAAAAGAAAAACCATAAAAATGAAAACAAGAACTCCTCCTTCCACCTCTTCTCCCCCTCTCCCTATAGAAATTATAATGTTAATACATTAGTTTCCCACTGCTGTTAGAAAGTCTATGGGCATAGTTAGCATTCGTCCCTAATTCAGATAAACCATATCTTGAATCTCATTTAACTTGTTTTTGATAGGCCTGATCTGACCAGGCAAATAGTTACCCATTTGAGTATCTTAAAGATCAATTTGGCTTGTCATCTATTACTTCTTGGATTCGTGAACTCTCATGTTTGTGTTTTGTATCAGAGCGTCATGTCTTAGCTTTTTTCTTTGCAACCCTTGTCCATTTTTGTCTTTGCGACTGGTTCAAACCAGTGGATGGCTGTGGTCTGTCTTCTGTCTGCTCTGTTTGTGGTAGTTCAGGAGTTTCCAAATTGAGTTTATTACAAATCATTGGTATCTCTGATGGTTCTCTGAGGTTCAATGCTTTACCATTGTGTGCGATGTGTAGGTTAAAAGGGAACCCCCATCTATATTTGATCTGGTGTTTCCTTAATAGTGATGTAAGAGGTCTTAGATAGCTTCTTCGCTGCAGTGTCTTGAGACATAGATCTTGGTAGAATTGGATCACCGATCCTTGAAATTTGAATGTGGGGTTCTTCCGTGCTGCTGTCAGGACTTCTTCTTTTTCTGGAAATCTAGTGAATTTAATTACTACATCTCTTGGTGGAGCTTCTCCCTTTGGTTTGGCTCGTAATGCTCTGTGTGCTCTTTCCAGTTGGAATTTTCCCTCCTCTGTGTCACCTGTAATAGCTTGAAAGAGCTGGAATAGATAGATATTTAGTTCCTCTGTTGAGATAGATTCTGGGATTCCTTTTAAACGCAGATTGCATCTGCGGCTTCTATTTTCAAGATCTTCTAATTTGTCCTGTAAATCGTTGATCTCTTGCTGTTGTGCAGATATCTGTTGGGTAACATTAGTAAGATCCTCTGTTACTGAGGTTTCAGCTTCTTCTAGGGCCATTACTCTAGAACCCAGTTCTGTGACATCTTGTTTTATTTCAGTTAAACTGCTAGTTACTGTATTCTGGAATGCATCAAATTTATCCCAAAGTTTCTCAAAGTTTTTATTAATGTCTTTTTTAGAGACAAGGGTTCTCAGGTCTGCTTTTGTTACAGGGATAGAGTCATCTTCTTGCATCTGTGAATCTGAATCAGAGTCTATATCTTCCTCTGCAGCATTGACTGTGGATTCTAACATTTTCTCTTTATGAGGTTTAAAGAACAAGGCAGCTGCTGGTGTTTTAGTTCCCTGAGAGGATTTAGTTTGTTTTCTGGCTGTCATAGTAGCTGTGAGTGTTCAAAACCACGCAAGCATAGGTTATTTCATAGAAAATATCGATTTATACATCACCATTCAATCTTGTATAGTCCCTTATTATTGAGGATAAATGCGTGGAGTGATTAGACTTCTTCTACCAGAATATAAGTGATCTTGTTAACAGTTATTGCAGACAATAACAAAAAGAAAAAAATCCCCATACATTCATATTGCTTTGCAGCTGCTGTCAGTCATTATATTTCCCTCTTTGTTTTGCTGTTATTTTCATCTTAGCCCTGAGTTAGCAGCATCGTCTCCTTCTAATGTTGGTGTGATGCTTTGGGTTGGGTGATTTTTATTAATTTATATGTTCAGTCACAGCAACACAATAAATCAAAATAATATCCCCTATTTTTGATCGCTTTATCAGGAGTGCATCAGAGCATTTGCAGCTTATTCATTTAGCCGACATATTACTCCCCTTTCTGTATCTCGGGCCTTGGTTGTATGTTTATTAAGTTATGTAGAGTGTTGGCCCCATTGTCATGGTCCCTCAAACCTCCGTTTACATCTGAGTGGTTGATAGTATGGCCGGGTGACTTTTCCCCTCTCACCTTACATGTCTCTGCTCGTGTTCGCTCAGCTTGTTCCCTGCATCAGCCTTCCGGTCTGTGTTGAAGGTTTTCTTTGCAGCCTCCCGACTTTTACATTGACCGCTTTCTTTAGTGTCGTTTACTTGGCTGCCAGGTGAGGGTCCGTCACTAAGTACCACTGAATTGTTGAACTCCTATGCGAGTTTCTAGTTGTTTTTCAGGGTCCTTCGGCTCCGTTAGCTGTTAGACCTCGTGGTCAAGATGGCGGATGTCTCCGCATGATCTTCTGTCTATTTACAGATTGCCTCTATGTCTCACTTTCGGAGTCGCTGCCTTCCTTCTCCGATCAATCAGTGTGCCTTCATAAGCTTCCACACTTGTTTGTGGCCAGTTGTTTGCCCTCTGTGGTCATTTATTTAGCAGTGGTTAGCGGAGCTCCTCTAATTCGCCGCCATCTCTGTTGAGCGTCCAGCTCAGCCCCAGAACATGCAATTTTAAAGGGACAGTCAACATCAGCATTTTTGTTGTTTAAATAGAAAGATAATCTCTTTTTTTTTTTAAACTTTCTTTTATTAAATATTATATTTTTATTGAGGTTTTTTTAAAAACAAACAATATAAATTGAAAGTGTAATTTTCGGCATCAGATATTCTCAAGAAACAAATGACAATATACTGTACATAACAATACACCAACAAATAAAATAACCTATGAATATGATCAAAATTACATGAGCAATTAATTTAACACATTAATGGACTTATAGTCATGATACCTCCTATTTTAAATTTGTATTCTCTAAGGGGTAAAGCAGAGGCCTCTTTTGGGCCTTGAGTATCGCCTGTATATATTAGTAGCGTAAAAAGCCACAATGTGCACCAACAATGACTATAAAAGGAAATTAGCTTATACTTCTAAGGCACATGGTGAGAGTTTTATAGCATAAACCATCTATGGTATGTAATATATATATATGAGCCTAATGATACTTCATTTACCTTATTATAGGCCTTTAACGTTGTTTAGTTCTGATTGTTAAACCATAGAGTAAATATTAAGGGTGCTGGGATTGAGTCTAATAGAGTTACACAATGTGTCTGCAGACAGAGAACCGTACCATCATTGCTCAGACAGAGAGAGGACCAAGGAATGAGGGTAGTGGGAGGAAGGGGAAAGACAAGGGGGGGGGGGGGAGAGAAAAAAAACTGGAAAAACAAAACAAAAAAAACAATGAAAAAATTAATAGAGCCAGATATGGGGAGGGGGGAATAACACATTCCCCTCCCGCAGAGTCCGTATTGATGTTGGAATTAGTAGTCTTCCCTCAAATGGAAAGAATTTTGCTCTCCCCCAATGAGTCCCAGGGACCCCAAGTCATAGCATGCAGGTCTATTTGTTGGTGGGCAATATATACATAGTTTTCCATGGACCGGAAGTATAAAATGAGTTTAATCAAGGCCTGCCAATTGGGGCAATCAGGTTTCTTCCAGTTCCTAGCGATTAGCAGTTTTGCAGCCATCATGATTGTTATCAGCAGAATGTGGTTTGGTGCAGAGAGAGGCCGCAATCCTGCATGGATCAGGGCCATTTTCGGGGGCAGGGACGTAGCAAGACCAAGGTGGCGACATAGAACCTCTATTTTGCGCCACAAAGGGGCAATGACGGGACAGGTCCACCAGATATGTTGGGGGTCACCTATCTGTTGGCAGCCTCTCCAGCAGAGAGGGGAGCTGTCTGGGAACATTTTATGTATCTTTGAGGGGACATAATGCCATCTAGTCATCAGCTTGTAGAACAACTCAAAGAGTGTCATACAATGGATGGAAGACTTAGTGTGCTGGATTGCATCCGACCATACCTCCGTCGATAAGTCCACCCCCCAGTCTTTTTCACAGTCCTCCATATGTCTGGTCTTGGTGAGTTTGGCAGAGTCAAGGAGAATTTGATAATGGACGGACAAAGGGGAGATGTGTTGAGAGTCTGTAGAGAGTCGATTCTCCCAAGGTGTAAGAGGTCTGAGAGGGGCATCAAAGAAGCCCCATGACTTTAAGATGGAAGAGAGCCTTAGGAGGTTGAATCTAATTTTGGGTGGGATGTGGTGGTTTTGTGCTAAGGCTTCAGGGGTTACCTGGTTACCTCCTGAAAAGAAGTCTGTGAGTTTAAGAGTGGAAAGGGCCCGGCGTACCGTCGCCCCCGCAAATGGAAGACCTAGTAAAAGGCCTGACATTGAGTGAAATGGTGATGGGTGCGGGGGAAACCAGATTATGGTGGTGAAGCAGTAACCAGGAATTCCGGCAGTGCAGTACAATTTTGTTGTGAATCAGAAAATCCGAGGCACAATGAGAGGGGATACAAATAAGATCCATCAGCGTCAGGTAGGCCGGTATAGAGGCTTGTTCTAGTTCTAGCCAGCGGGGGATGGCCTTTTTTGTATTCCATTCTGAGATGTGGGATAAAAGGGCAGCCTTGTAGTAAGTTCTTATATTCGGAAGACCTAAGCCACCAGCCAAGACTGGACGCTGAAATAAAGAAGCAGTGATTAGAGGCCTCTTCCCATTCCAGATATAACGGTTAATTACCGCTTTGAATTTATTAAGCAGCGAGATTGGAACTTTTATTGGTAGGCAGCAAAAGTATTATGTTAATTTAGGGAGCTGCATCATCTTGACTGCGGCTATTCTCCCAAACCAGGAAATTTCATCATATCTTCTGGAGCACAAATCCGTTTGGAGTTGGGAGAGTAGAGTGTGGAAAGTCTTAGCAAGAATGATGCTAGTGTCATGGGAAACACTCCGAGGTGTTTTAGTCCTGATAGGGACCATTGGAATTGGTACTTCTTCTTGATGAAGGCTAGATCAGAGTCAGATAAGTTTAAGGGGTAAGCCTCCGTTTTACTTAAAGGGACACTGTACCCAAAAATTTTATTTTTTGATTCAGATAGAGAATGCCATTTTAAGCAACTTTCTAATTTACTCCTATTATCAGAACTCTGGACAGCAGTTTTTGATTGGTGGATGCATTTATCCACCAATCAGCAAGGACAACTTTGGGCCGGCATCTAAACTTGGGCCGGCATCTAAACTTACATTCTTGCATTTCAAATAAAGATACCAAGAGAATAAAGAGCATTTGAAAATAGGAGTAAATTAGAAAGTTGCTTAAAATTGCATGCTCTATCTGAATCACAAAAGAAAAAAACTGGGTACAGTGTCCCTTTAAGTTCAATTTGTAGTGAGACATGGTGCCAAACCTATCTAAGAGATCAAAGAGTGCAGGAAGCGATTCCTCTGGCTCCGTGATAAATAGAGTCAGATCATCTGCATAAAGGGCCAATTTTTGGGGAGTGTCGTGTAGAACTAGAACCTCTGACTAGCGGTGAGGTCCGTATTGCCACTGCCAGCAGCTCAATAACTAGGGCAAATAATAAGGGAGACAGGGGGCATCCCTGTATTGTGCCGTTGGTGATCTGTACTTTGTCTGAGCAAAAGCCCAGACCCCTAACCCTTGCCGTGGGGCAAGAGTAGAGTGATTTCACTGCAGTAATAAAGGAGACTGGGAGGCCAAATGCTCGGAGAGTTGAGAACATGTAGTCCCACCTCACTCTGTCAAACTCTTTTTCCGCATCCATTGACAGGGCAAGAAGAGGGACCCCCATGTCTGCAGCTTCAGTGAAGATGTTAAGGAGACGCCTCGTATTGTCCGGGCCTTGTCTGCCAGGGATGAAGCCAACCTGGTCTGGGTCTACTAGTTCAGGGAGAAGTCTATTTAATCTCGTGGCCAGAATTTTCGCATATATCTTTATGGCCACATTAATAAGAGAGATCGGTCTGTAACTCTCACAAAGAGAGTGATCCTTTCCCTCTTTAGGTATGGTAATAATGGAAACTTCAAGAAATTCAGGGCGGAGGGCGCCTGAGTTAAAAACAAAATTTATACTTACCTGATAAATTTATTTCTCTTGTGGTGTATCCAGTCCACGGATCAGCCATTACTTGTGGGATATTCTCCTTCCCAACAGGAAGCTGCAAGAGGATCACCCACAGCAGAGCTGTCTATATAGCTCCTCCCCTAACTGCCACTCCCAGTCATTCGACCGAAGACAAGCAAGAGAAAGGAGAAACTATAGGGTGCAGTGGTGACTGTAGTTTAAAAATAAAACACACCTGCCTTAAAATGACAGGGCGGGCCATGGACTGGATACACCACAAGAGAAAAATTTATCAGGTAAGTATAAATTTTGTTTTCTCTTGTAAGGTGTATCCAGTCCACGGATCATCCATTACTTGTGGGATACCAATACCAAAGCTATAGGACACGGATGAAGGGAGGGACAAGGCAGGTGCTGAAACGGAAGGCACCACTGCCTGCAAGACCTTTCTCCCAAAAATAGCCTCCAAAGAAGCAAAAGTATCAAATTTATAGAATTTTGAAAAAGTATGAAGCGAAGACCATATCGCCGCCGTACAAATCTGTTCAACAGAAGCCTCATTTCTAAAAGCCCATGTGGATGCTACCGCTCTAGTAGAATGAGCTGTAATCCTTTCAGGAGGCTGCTGGCCAGCAGTCTCATAAGCTAAGCGTATTATACTCCTTAGCCAAAAAGAAAGAAGTTGCTGAAGCCTTTTGGCCTCTCCTCAATCCAGAGTAGACAACAAACAATGCAGATGTTTGACGAAAATCTTTAGTAGCTTGTAAATAAAACTTTAAAGCATGAACCACGTCAAGATTGTGTAAAAGACGTTCCTTCTTTGAAGAAGCATTAGGACACAGTGACGGTACAACAATCTCCTGATTGATATTTTTATTAGATACCACCTTAGGTAGAAAACCAGGTTTGGTATGTAACACTACCTTATCTGCATGAAAAATGAGATAAGGGGAATCACACTGTAAAGCATATAACTCTGAAACTCTTCGAGCTGAGGAGATAGCTACTAAAAACAGAACTTTCCAAGATAAGAGCTTAATATCTATGGAATGCAAAGGTTCAAACGGAACCCCTTGAAGAACCTTAAGAACTAAATTTAAACTCCAAGGCGGAGCAACAGGTTTAAAAACAGGCTTGATTCTGACTAAAGCCTAACAAAACGCCTGCACGTCTGGAACCTCAGCCAGACGTTTGTGCAAAAGAATAGACAGAACAGAAATCTGTCCCTTTAAGGAACTAGCTGACAACCCTTTTCCAATCCTTCTTGGAGAAAAGATAATATCCTAGGAATCCTGACCTTACTCCATGAGTAACCCTTGGATTCACACCAATGAAGATATTTACACCATATCTTATGATAGATTTTCCTGGTGACAGGCTTTCACGCCTGTATTAAGGTATCAACGACCGACTCGGAGAAACCATGCGTTGATAAAATCAAGCGTTCAATCTCCAAGCAGTCAGCCGCAGAGAAATTAGATTTGGATGGTTGAAAGGACCCTGAAGTAGAAGGTCCTGTCTCAGAGGCAAAGTCCATGGTGGAAAGGATGACATGTCCACCAGATCTGCATACCAAGTCCTGCGTGGTCACGCAGGTGCTATCAAGATCACTGAAGCTCTCTCCTGCTTGATCTTGGCAATCAGACGAGGGAGCAGAGGAAACGGTGGAAAAACATAAGCCAGGTTGAAAGACCAAGGCGCTGCTAGAGCATCTATCAGCGCTGCCTTGGGATCCATGGACCTGAACCTGTAACAAGGAAGCTTGGCGTTCTGACAAGACGCCATGAGATCCAGTTCTGGTTTGCCCCAAAGTTGAATCAACTGTGCAAACACCTCCGGATGGAGTTCCCCCCGGATGAAAAGTCTGTCGACTTAAAAAATCCGCCTCCCAGTTCTCTACTCCTGGGATATGGATAGCTGATAGATGGCAAGAGTGAACCTCTGCCCATAGAATTATTTTTGAAACCTCCAACATTGCTAGGGAACTCCTTGTTCCCCCTTGATGGTTGATGTAAGCTACAGTTGTGATGTTGTCCGACTGAAATCTGATGAACCTGACCGCAGCTAGCTGAGGCCAAGCCTGAAGAGCATTGAATATCGCTCTTAGTTCCAGAATGTTTATCGGAAGGAGTGTCTCCTCCTGAGTCTCCAAGCCCTGAGCCTTCAGGAAGTTCCAGACTACACCCCAGCCCAGAAGGCTGGCATCTGTCGTTACTATTGTCCAATCTGGCTTGCAGAAGGTCATACCCTTGGACAGATGGACCCGAGATAACCACAAGAGAAGAGAATCCCTGGTCTCTTGATCCAGATTTAGTAGAGGGGACAAATCTGTGAATTCCCCATTCCACTGACTGAGCATGCAGAGTTGCAGCGGTCTGAGATGTAGGTCGGCAAACGGCACTATGTCCATTACCGCTACCATTAAGCCGATTACTTCCATACACTGAGCCACTGAAGGGCGAGAAGTAGAATAAAGAACACGGCAGGAATTTAGAAGTTTTGACAACCTGGCCTCTGTCAGGTAAATCTTCATTTCTACAGAATCTATCAGAGTTCCTAGGAAGGAAACTCTTGTGAGAGGGGATAGAGAACTTTTTTCTTCGTTCACTTTCCACCCATGGGACCTCAGAAATGCCAGAACAATGTCCGTGTGAGACCTGGCAACTTGAAAAGTCAACGCTTGTATCAGAATGTCGTCTGAGTAAGGGGCTACTGCTATAGCCCGTGGCCTTGGGACCGCTAGAAGGGACCCTACAACCTATGTAAAGATTCTTGGTGCCGTGGCCAACCCGAAGGGAAGAGCCACAAACTGGTAGTGCCTGTATTGACCCTCCTGGATCATAGGAAGGATGGTTCGAATAGTCTCCATCTTGAATGATGGGACTCTGAGAAATTTGTTTAAGATCTTGAGATCTAAGATTGGTCTGAATGTTCCCTCTTTCTTGGGAACAACAAACAGATTTGAATAAAAGCCCTGTCCCTGTTCCTCCTGCGGAACTGGGTGGATCACTCCCATAACTAGGAGGTCTTGAACACAATGTAAGAATGCTTCTCTCCTTATCTGGTTTGTAGATAAAAGTGAGAGATGAAACCTCCCTTTTGGGGGAGAGGTTTTGAATTCCAGAAGATAACCCTTGGACACAATTTCCAATGCCCAGGGATCCTGGACATCTCTTGCCCAAGCCTGGGCTAAGAGAGAGAGAGTCTGCCCCCTACTAGATCCGTTTCCGGATCGGGGGCTGCTTCTTCATGCTGTCTTAGAGGCAGCAGCAGGATTCTTGGCCTGCTTACCTTGGTTCCAAGCCTGGTTAGGTCTCCAGACCGGCTTGGACTGGGCAAAATTTCCCTCTTGTTTTGTATTAGATGAAGTTGATCCCGCGAGTGTCTTAAAGTTTTGAAAAGCACGAAAATTAGTTTGTTTGGTCCTTAATTTGTTAGACCTATCCTGAGGAAGGGCATGACCTTTTCCTCCAGTAATATCAGAAATTATCTCCTTCAGTCCAGGCCCGAATAGGGTCTGCCCCTTGAAGGGAATGTTGAGAAGCTTAGACTTTGAAGTAACGTCAGCTGACCAGGATTTAAGCCATAGCGCCCTACGCGCCTGAATAGCAAAACCTGAGTTTTTAGCTGTTAGTTTAGTTAAATGAACAACGGCGTCAGAAACAAATGAATTGGCTAGCTTAAGCGCTGCATGCAAGAGGCTGGAGAATAAAACCCTGTTGAATAAACATTTTCTTAAGGTAACCCTCTAACTTTTTGTCCATTGGATCTAGGAAAGCACAACTGTCCTCGACGGGGATAGTTGTACGCTTAGCTAGGGTAGAAACTGCTCCCTCCACCTTAGGGACCGTTTGCCATAAGTCCCGTGTAGCGGCATCTATTGGAAACATTTTCTTTAAAACAGGAGGGGGAGAGAACGGTACACCTGGTCTATTCCAATCAATCCTTAGTAATAATTTCTGAAAACCTCTTAGGTATTGGAAAAACATCAGTGTAAACAGGCACTGTATAGTATTTATCCAATCTACACAATTTCTCTGGCACTATAATGGTGTCACAGTCATCCAGAGTAGCTAAAACCTCCCTGAGCAACACGCAGAGGTGTTCAAGCTTAAATTTAAATGTAGACATATCAGAATCAGGTTGAAGCATCTTCCCTGAGTCAGAAAAATCACCCACAGATAGAAGCTCTCCTGCCTCAGCTTCTGCATATTGTGAGGGGATATCAGACATAGCTACTAAAGCGTCAGAGTGCTCTGTATTTCTTCTAGCCCCAGAGCTGTCTCACTTTCCTTGTAACCCTGGTAGTTTGAACAAAACCACTGTAAGGGTATGATCCATAACTGCCGCCATGTCTTGTAAAGTAAACGCCATGGGCGCGCTAGATGTACTTGGCGCCTCTTGAGCGGGCGTCCCTTGAGCGGGAGTCAAAGGTTCTGACACATGGGGCGAGTTAGTCGGCATAACTTCCCCCTTGTCAGTTTCCTCTGGTGATAAATCTTTTAAAGTCAGAATATGATCTTTATAACTTAAAGTAAAATCAGTACATTTGGTACACATTCTAAGAGGGGGTTCCACAATGGCTTCTAAACATAATGAACAAGGAGTTACCTCTATGTCAGACATGTTAAAAACAGACTAGCAATGAGACCAGCAAGCTTGGAAAACACTTTAATAAATGTAAACAAGCAAAAACTAAAAACGGTACTGTGCCTTTAAGAGAAACAAAAAATGTCAGAAATTGAAAAACAGTGATAAGAAGCAGTAAATCTTACGAAATTTTTACAGTGTGCATAATAGGCTAACAGAGCATTGCACCCACTTGCAAATGAATGATTAACCCCTTAGTTTCAAAACCGGATCAAAAAAACTATATAAACGTTTTTTAACAGTCACAACAAACTGCCACAGCTCTGCTGTGGCCCTACCTGCCCATACAACGACTTTGAAAGGCACAAAAACCCTTTAGAGAGGTCCTAAGTGTTCAGGGGACTCCTTCAGGGAAACTGGATGTCTCAAGCTGCAAAATCTAATGCGCATTTAGGCGCGAAAATAGGCCCCTCCCAACCTGTATTCACAGTGAGAGGGCCTAACAAAACTGTCCCTAGGCAAAATCTAGCCAGCCATGTGGAAAAAACTGGGCCCCAAATAAAGATTTATCACCAATATGTAGAAAAAAACGTTTAAACACTTCCAGCAAACGTTATCTTATTTTTCAGTAATGTGAGAAAGTAATAAGAATATTACCCTTTACAGCAAGCATGATACTAGTCGTTATTAAATCACTGTAATCAGGCTTACCTTAAATAAATCCGGTATTAACAGCATTTTCTAGCATATTCATTTCTCTAGAAAAATTTAAACTGCACATACCTCATAGCAGGAGACCATGCACGCCATTCCCCCAGCTGAAGTTACCTATCTCTTCAGTTATGTGTGAGAACAGCAATGGATCTTAGTTACAACCTGCTAAGATCATCAAAGACCACAGGCAGACTCTTCTTCAACTTTCTGCCTGAGGCTAAAATAGTACAACTCCGGTACCATTTGAAAATAATCTTTTGATTGAAGATAAACTAAATAAATACACCACTTCTCTCTAGCTACTTCCTTTCTTGTCGAGAGCTGCAAGAGAATGACTGGGAGTGGCAGTTAGGGGAGGAGCTATATAGACAGCTCTGCTGTTGGTGATCCTCTTGCAGCTTCCTGTTGGGAAGGAGAATATCCCACAAGTAATGGATGATCCGTGGACTGGATACACCTTACAAGAGAAAGTAAAGTTGTAAAATCTGATAAGAAGGGGGGTCAGTTGTGTAGCGTACGTTTTATAAAACAAGGTAGTAAACCCATCCGGTCCTGGAGCTTTATTTATTGACATTGAAAAAATAGCATGTTTCAATTCTTCTACGGTCAAAGGGCTAGAAAGGCTTTGGGCATCCTCTTCCAACGGAACAGGGAGAGGGAGAGAAGACAAGAACTGATCAATCTGCTGTTTTAAGGCCCTCAAGCCCTCCTGAGAGGAATCTAAATTGTACAAGGCAGTATAGTACTGGGCAAATGCCTTTGCAATATCTTTAGGGGCATGTACAGTCCCTTCAGGGGTTTTGACCAGCGGGATCCGGCGTTGCTGAGTACGAATCCGAAGTTTATGAGCTAAAAGATGGTCGGCTCTATTACCTTTGTAATAGTGCATTTGTTTAAGGGTCAAAAGTTTGACTGCACCCTTTTTTCTTTAATTGAGTTAATTTTGGATCTAATGGCTGTGATTTGATCCACAATTTGTGTAGAGGGGTCCCCTTTGTTGAGGTTTTTTATGGACCTCAGTACCGAATATAATTGGGCCAGGGGTTTCCCCAGTAGATTGCGATTTACCGAAGCCTGTTTTATGAAGTGTCCCCTCATAAAGGCCTTCAGGGATGCCCACAGTACTGGGTCATCCGTCATTGCGTTGTCATTGATGGCCAAGAATTCAGATATAGTCCTGGATGTATCAACCCCAGATGGACCGGAAATTAACAAAGGATGTAGTTTCCAACAGGAGGAGGAGGATCCTCTAGAATGAGTATCGATCAGAGTGACGGAGACCATATCATGGTCTGACCATGGGCATATCCTAATGGAAGGGCGAGAAAGCCTATCCAGAAGGGGAGAGTGGCACAGTAGGTAATCAATTCGTGAGTAACAAAGATGGGGGTTTGAGTAGAAGGTGAAGTCTTTCTCAGAAGGGGATAGGCATCGCCAAGAATCATACAGATTGTATTGGTACATTAAGGACCTGAACTGGTGTGAGACCCTTTTAGCAATGGGGTCTAAAGGTCTGTGCTTGGGGGATTTTCTATCTAAAATTGGGTCCCACACCATGTTAAAGTCTCCCCCCACCATAAGAGTGCCTCTGCATAACTGTTCTATCTGTGGGAGAACCGATTTCAAAAAGGCAATTTGACTGACATTTGGAGCGTACAACAAAACAAGGGTATATAGGACGCCCTCCAGAGTGCAGACCACCAATAAGTATCTGCCCTCCGGGTCTCTCTCCACATACTGGACCATACATGCAACCGATTTGTGAACCATGATAGCAACACATCTCTTTTTTGTTGAGTGAGAGGCAGACAAGCAGATCGGGAACAATTTAGAGTTCTGCAGAAAAGAGGATCCCTGAGGCCAGTGGGTCTCCTGGAGGTAGGCAACCCCCACACCATTTTTTAAAAGGTAACGGAGGAGAAGACTTCTGAAAGATAATCTCTTTATTACCCATTTCCCAGTTTTGCATAACCAACAATGTTATAGAAATTTACTTTTTACCTCCGTAATTACCTTGTATCTAAGCCTCTGCAAACTGCCCCCTTATTTCAGTTCTTTTGACAGACTTGCATTTTAGCCAATCAGTGCTTACTCCAGGGTAACTTCACGTGCATGAGCTCAATGTTATCTATATGAAACACATGAACTAATGCCCTCTAGTGGTCAAAATGCATTCAGATTAGAGGCAGTCTTCAAGGTCTAAGAAATTAGCATATGAACCTCCTAGTTGTTTAAAATTACATTCCTTATTTAAGTCATGAAAGGTTTTTTTGGACTTGACTGTCCCTTTAAGCAACTTTCTAATTTACTACTATTTTATCTGGGTGGCGCTAGCTGATTGGTGGCTAAATGTAGTGCACCAAAGTAGTGAACGAAAAATGGGCTGGCTCCTAATCTAACATTCCTGCTTTTTTAAATAAAGATACCAAAAGAACGAAGAAAAATTGATAATAGGAGTAAATGAGAAAGTTGATTAAAATTGCCTACTCTAAATCATATCCCTTTAACAATCATGCTTCTTTAGAGGGGGTGCATGCCATCCATTCATCAATTATTTATTAGCATGCAAATTCCTCTCTCTTGTGATTGGAATAATCTCTGAAGTCAGGTCTTGCATATTGGTCAACAGAACTGTCAATTATGTTATAAGAACCAATAGTTAATTTGGTAACGTGATATTACATTTGAACTCTACTAACCAATTCCTAAAGCATATAATTTCCTGCTTCAATATTATTGGCTGATGTTGATATATCACTCTTAAATTAATCACAGCATAGCAGTTATTCATTTTGAAATATAACAGTATAATGTTACTAAATTGTAACTTGATCGTTACACAGATGGAGGCCACACGGATGGTATATAAAAGGGCTCCAAACCTGAAGGATATTTTGGTCCACAATGACCCGAAGCAGTGCCATCAACTTGGGTCTTGGCTTGATAAGAGAAGGAAATTGGGATGTTACAAGTGTGGTAATTGCAATATATTGCAACAGTATGATCACTGGCCACATTTACCATATAATGGTATACGTTACAAGATTCAACATCGACTCACCTGCACAAGTGACTTTGTGATTTATACTTTGTCTTGTCCATGATTGCTGGTCTACATTGGTAAAACGACCACCTCCTTTAGGGAAAGGATGGCAAACCATCATTGTGCAATTAGGGAGGCTATCAGGACTGGTACCTCCGATCAGTCAGTGGCATGCCACTTTGCACAGGCTGGACACACGGCAGCCACCCTACGTACAATGCTAATGTATGATGTGCCCATTTTTAAAACGGGTGGAGATAGACACAAGTTACTACTACAAACTAAAACCAAGTGGATCTATTGACTGGAAACGGTAGCCCCAAAAGGGCTGAACACTATGCTGGACTTTAGCATTTTTCTATGATCATTCCGATGGCATTTGGATCTGTTGGCAATCATACAATTTGTGCTATGTAAAGTTAATAAGTTGTTGGATCAGCTATAAGCCGCTTTTAGCCTTAAGAATTGCTGGATTGTGTTTGATGAAACTGATATAAAGTTATTAATTGGTGTGACAAATACAGCCACTGTGGCATCTTGACCCGTTCAAATATAGTGCTGTCCTTTACTTGACTTAATTATGTTTCTACCATACTTTGGGTTGCACGAAGCTGGTTATATTCAACTTACCCTGCATCTGTTTTGCAAATAGTTTTAATTTCTTAACTAATGTTTATTAACTATGCTGCCGATCATGTGTGTCGGTTTTTCGATTCTTTATGTCTGATGCTGACTTCGTTTGGATGAACTGCTGTGATCACCGCTGTGATCTTGTTTACCCATGACGTGGGCGACATGTGTTGTGCTCTTACTGGTTATGCTAATTAGCCATGTGGTTAATGTTTTGAGATGCGTCAGTGGGGTGGTCTAGGCGGATATTGCAAATGGTTGGTCTATAACCGAAGTGAGCTACAATTTGTTTATATATGGGGGTTGGGTTCTGTGTATGATACACCGCTATGTCTGTTTATTGAACCATTGAGAAAGGTGTCCATAGGGACACTTAAACATCTGGATACAATAGACTTTTAATAGTCTGAAATAAAAGTGATGTTTTATGATTGAACAAATCCGGTGAGTGCTGTGTCTATCTCTACATTATCTTCTGTGTATTTGCTACACACATTGCACCCCGGTAGCTGCTTGAATTTTAAGTGAGTGCACCTCTACCGGAATATATATACACATACACACATACACACACACCGGCCACATTAGGTACACCTTGCTCATACCGAGTTGGACCCCTTTTTGCCTTCAGAACTGCCTTAATTCTTCATAGCATAGATTCAACAAGGTGTTGGAAACATTCCTCAGAGATTTTGGTCCATATTGACATGATAGCATCACAAAGTTGTTGTAGATTTTTCAGCTGCACATCCATGATGCGAATCTCTGTTCTAACACATCCCAAAGGTGCTCTATTGAATTGACATCTGGTGACTATTGAGGCCATTGGAGTACAGTGGACTCATTGTCATGTTCAAGAAACCAGTTTGAGATTATCTGAGCTTTGTGACATGGGGCATTATCCTACTTGAAGTAGCCATCAGAAGATGTGTACACTGTAGTCATAAAGGGATGGACATGGTCAGCAACAATACTCAGGTTGGCTGTGGAATTTAAATGATGCTCAATTGGTACTAAGGGGTCCGAAGTGTGCCAAGAAAATATCCCCCACACCATTACACCACCACCCTAAACCATTGATATAAGACAGGATGGATCCATGCTTTCATGTTGTTTACGCCAAATCCTGACCCTACCATCTGAATGTTGCAGCTGAAATCGAGACTCATCAGACCAGGCAACGTTTTTCCAATCTTCTATTGTCCAATTTTGGTAAGTCTGTGCAAATTGTAGCCTCAGTTCCCTGTTCTTAGCTGACAGGACTGGCACCCGGTGTGGTCTTCTGCTGCTGTAGCCCATCTGCTTCAAAGTTCGGCATGTTGTGCATTTAAAGATGGTATTCTGCATACCTTGATTGTAACAAGTGGTTATTTGAGTTACTGTTGCCTTTCTATCATTTCGAACCAGTCTGCCCATTCTCCTCTGACATTTTCTTCCACACAACTTTGCTGGTTATTTTCTCTTTTTCAGACCATTCTCTGTAAACCCTAGAGATGGTTGTGTGTGAAAATCTGGCACCAACAACCATGCCACGTTCAAAGTCCCTTAAATCCCCTTTCTTCCCCATTTTGATGCTCGGTTGCTTGGTTTGAACTTGAGCAAGTCATCTTCACCACGTCTAGATGCCTAAATGCATTGAGTTACTGCCATGTGATTGACTGATTAGCAATTTGTGCTACCAAGCAATTGCACAGGTGACTTATTAGATTAGATTAGTGGCCGGTGAAAATATATATATATATTATATATAAAAAAGAGAGACACACTCAGCAGAGACAGAACAAAAGCTAGAATAACTTCCATGCCTGTTCATTTTCAGTGCCACTCAGGGTGCATACTCTTTTAGCACACGTAGATGCTTTTTTTTTTTACAGAGAAAATAAAACCTGTAGCATATCAGTCTGACCCTGCCCAATGACAGTTCAGAAAACGATATACCAGGCAATTCTTCTCTGAACAAGAGAAACTACACCCCAGACATATGTTTCAGACATCTGTGGACTTAATTGACAAAGGTTAGTGTAGCGCTAGTTTAAAACCCTTGCTACATATACTTTCCTGTTCTCACAATGGGATAAAAAAATTGTAGTGATTAAGTGAAATTGTAGGTGTATATGTGCACTATAAACAGCTGCAGGGTCTGGTTATATACAGTATCTAAAATGTGATTATGTATATCAAAGTGATAATGTATATCAAAGTGCTTTTATGTGCTTATAAGTGCTTGATTCTATTTATATTATGAACTCAAAGTATTTGTGTACTTGAAGTAGTTAATATAGTGCTGTTTGTGCTTTTTATCTAAAGTGCTTCTGAACACTGGGGATTTTAAACAGATAGAAATTTATCAACAGATTTGTCAACAGATGTTAATCAACAACTAAAAATGTATTCAAAATTCAAAAAAATGCTTGCAAATTACTTACAAATTGTTTAAAACATCTTAGAATTTCAGGAGCATGACCGGTCATTCCATAAAACATTTAATATTAAAACTTCTAATATAACTCTAATATAAATCTCCCTTCCTTTTAAAAATATACCACTTGATATATATAAGTGATTATGTAGGATCACTCTTATTTGAATTTCTTACAATGAATTCCACTATACGGATCAATGTGGAAGAAGACAGACACACAGTTTAGTGTCTCCTTAATGAATGTCACTCAAAGTTATAAAGTCTATTGTTCCATTTATAAAAACATATTGTTCCGTTCCTTATATTTGTGATTCAATGTTGTTTATATTAGTTTGGTATTAGCTTTGCTGGTTAAAAGTTACTTGTGTCCAGTTCCGTTCTGTTCACTCAGAGAAAAAAATCTGATAGTGGTATTGCTAGCAACCTCCATACAGAAAAATAAAGAAGGTAGCAGCACCAAACTGTGAATTTTTAGTTGCTTTTAATCAGAGACATCATAAAAAACAAACGACGTTTCGGTCAGCACCTGACCTTAATCATGTTGTATATACAAATGCCCAAACACACTCTTTATATATAGCCATAAGAGGCGGAGTTTCTAATACCTGTGTAGGTGTTACACTTTTTGTTAACCCCTTCTATATAGACAAGGGTACATTTCTCCATACTCCCTCTAGTGGTTAAGGACACCTCATCTTATCAATCTATATTAACCTGAAAAACAAAATATATATATCCATTATTATCTTTACATCAATATTAATATCAAAATTAGTTCCAAGAATTACCTCCTATATTTACAACAATATTCAAATTTCAGACTTTCATAAACGAGTACAAATATACTTTTCTGCTCTACAAGGAATATTTATAAAGTAACATGCCACTCTATTTCCCTATTCATTCCTAGAGGGATTAATGTTTGCAAAGTATAGATCTAATATGATTCTCTACATTTAAGCAATTGTTGTCTGTCACCTCCCCCCTCCTAGGTCTCTTAATCTGTTCAATTATCTGGTACCTTAGTTGTGAAATGTTGTGTCCTGTCTGTAAAAAGTGATTAGAAACTGGAGCATCCCTATTCTTGCATCGTATATTTGATTTGTGTTCAATAATTCTGTCCCTTATTCTGCGTGTCGACTCACCTATATATATATTTGGAACAAGGGCATTGAATTAGATAGATCACATACTCTGAATTACATGTAAAGTAACCAGGGATTTTATATTTCTTTCCAGTTAATGGGTGGGAAAAATAATCCCCTTTAATCATTTTATTGCCGTTGCAGCACCCCAGACATGGAAAACATCCTAGTTTATGGGTAGATATATAAGTCTGTATCTGTCTCTTCCGTGAACCTAAGTCAGCTCTTACCAGTTCATCCTTTAAATTCCTACACCTTTTATGTGCGGCTCTTCAAATTCTCTAATATGGGGATTTAGATCTTTAATGACAGGCCAATGTTTCCTAATGATACTATATATATATATCTTTACTCAAAGGATTATATTGAGAAACAAAAACCATACGACTATTATCCTGTTTATTTTTCATTTTATTCCCTCTTAGGATAGAATATCTGGGGATTTTACTGACATCTTCAATCTGTTATTCCCTCTGTAGAGCAGAAAAGTATATTTGTACTCGTTTATGAAAGTCTGAAATTTGAATATTGTTGTAAATATAGGAGGTAATTCTTGGAACTAATATTGATATTAATATTGA